>NC_051314.1:92548529-92849522 GCF_015220235.1 Choloepus didactylus
TGTGCCCTCTCTAAACCAAGAGGGGCCCTGTCACCGCTTTGAGTGGACAGTCCTGCCCCAGGGCATGACCAACAGCCCTACCATGTGTCAGTTGTATGTCGCTGCACAGTTGGCCGATACCCGGCAGCAATTCCCCAAAGTAAGGATCCTTCACTACATGGATGATATCTTGCTGACTCATGAAAGCCCAGATCTCCTTAACGCTGCACTATCACATTTGGTTCTTACACTTAGAGAGGTCAATCTCGAAATAGCCCCGGAGAAGATCCAGATGACCGAGATTGTCACCTTCCTGGGAGCGAAACTTACGTCTACTCAAGTCTCCCCCCAAAAGGTGTCTCTCAGGTTAGATAACCTGAACACCCTCAATGACCTACAAAAGCTCATGGGAGACATAAATTGGATCCGTCCATACCTAAAAATACCCAATGTCAAACTAACACCTTTGTTCGACCTGTTGAAGGGGGATTCTAATATAAACTCACCTCGAAGCTTCACTCCAGAGGCAAGGCGAGCACTATGCCAGGTGGAACAGGCGCTCAGTGGCGCTGCATTGAAGAGAATAGACCCTGATGAGCCTTTTGAAGCCTGCGTGCTGCCGACAGAATTACAGCCCACTGCGGTACTGTGGCAGCGGGGGCCGCTGCTCTGGGTCCACCCTGGAGTTTCCCCCAAAAAAGTCCTAGAGCACTATCCTACAGCGGTTGCAGACTTGGCCCTAGAATGCATTAAAAGGGCTGTGCAGCATTTCGGTCAGCAGCCCAAAAATCTCAGGGTGCCTTATTCTTCCCAGCAGCTTGAGATACTCACCGGATGCATAGATCAATGGGCCATTCTCCGGTGTACATTTCTTGGTCCCATTAACAATCAGTTCCCTAAGGCTCCTCTCTTGCAGTTTGTCACCCGGCACCCAGTGATTTTTCCCAAAGTAACCTCTCCTAGGCCACTAGCAGGCGCCCCCACCGTATACACGGACGGCTCCAGCTCTGGAACAGGGGCGTATTGTGTGGAGGGGGACACTCCTAAAACAGTGCTCTTCCAACCACAAAAGCCTCAATGGGTAGAACTGCAGGTTATCATTGCAGTCCTGGAAAGCCTTTCCGAGCCCTTAAATGTCGTCTCGGATTCTGCTTATGTTGTGAACTCTGTACAAATTTTAGAAACGGTGGGCATTGTTAAACATTCCTCTACAGTAAGGACGTTCTTTGCCAAACTACAGGAGGTTATATGGACCAGGCAACACCCTTTTTACATAACCCATATTAGAGCCCACACAGGTTTGCCTGGCCCTATGGCCCAGGGGAACCATAGCGCAGATGTAGCCACTCGACAGCTGCACATCTTTCCGACGCTGGTACCGTATCAACAAGCCCGAGAATTCCATGCCAAGTTTCACATCAATGCAGGTACCCTAGCTAAGCGGTTCAGCATACCACGTGCAGCTGCTCGAGATATTGTCCGAGCCTGCAACAATTGTGCAGAGCAGAGAGCAGTCCCCTCGGTTGGGGTCAACCCTAGGGGTCTCACCCCAGGGGATACTTGGCAGATGGATGTCACTCATCATTCAGAGTATGGTAAGATCAAGTACTTACATGTGTCGGTGGACACATGCTCCCAAGTTTTATTTGCCTCTGCTGAACCAGGAGAAAGAGTCTCCCACGTCATTGCACACTGCCTTGCTGCATGGGCAGCTTGGGGTAAGCCAAAGACGTTAAAGACGGATAACGGGCCTGCCTACACTAGTAAATCCTTCCAAAAATTTTGTGACAACATGGATGTCCAATTAAAACATGGCATCCCCTATAACCCTCAGGGGCAAGGAATCATTGAAAGAGCGCACAGATCTCTCAAAGACTTGCTTAAAAAACAGAAAGAGGGTATAGGCCACGGCCTGTCCCCAAAAGCTCGACTGTCTGTAGCCTTGCTCACATATAATTTTTTAAACGAAAATTCACAAGGAATGACACCTGCCCTGCAACACACCACCCCGAGTCCTCCGCATAGAGGTCTAGTCCGTTGGAAGGATGTCCTGTCGGGGCAGTGGAAAGGCCCTGACCCGGTGCTCAGCTGGGCCAGAGGCTCTGTTTGTGTTTTTCCCCAGGAACCAGGACGTCAACCAGTGTGGGTTCCGGAAAGACTGGTGAGAACCGTGACATCACCTGAAGAAGCCAAGGAACAGCTGTCAGAAACGCCAACGAATATACAACCTGAACCATTAGACCAAGCCTCCGACCCTGCTGATGATGGCGACGACCGACAAGACGATAATAGTAGGACTGACCACCCCGCGGTTGCCCAAAAAGAGGATCGGTAACTCTGTTCTTTGCTCTCCTATAGCAATCCTTCTAATCTGCCTTTTTCTTTTTAGTGGAAACTCGTACCCTGTCTCTAGGTCTCCACCACCTGCCTTCTGACCCTCCACAAGCTTCAACGAGTCCTTCCCCCTCACCAATGACACACTGATCCTCTCTTTTGCTAACCTCTCTGTCAAGGTTGTCAACACCACAGTTGCGGCGAATGCTACTTGTGAAACTGGTAATGGCGAGTTAAGTAAGGGAGTCTTGCTTGAATTTCTTAACGTTACAGGGAAGAGCCGCCAGTCTTGTGAAGGGATCTTGAGTAAAAAGGAGACTCAAAGGTGCCTTTTCCTTCCGGGGTTTGCTCCTACAGTCTGCAACCGTTCCAAAGACCCGGATGCCTCGCCGCCCCGCTATCCTAGTGTATCGCCCAAGTTATGTCTGGCTCCCCGTCAAGGCAACCGACTGGGTTGGCCCTGTTTCTCAAGTTGTTTCACTTAACAATATCCCCTTCTCTAAGTCTAGGCGTCCAAGAGGCATAAAAGAATGGCTATCGAATGCTGCCAGTGTAGCTTCCTCTTTGTTTGTCCCAACGATCGGGCAGGCTGTGCTACAAGCATGGACAGATCGGCAGCTCGCCATAACGATGGAAACGGTAAATGGCTTGGTCAACCTTACCCGAGACGTGCTACGCCGCCACAATCAGATGCTGAACTTAAATTTCCAGGCCATTCAGAAACTCCAAGCGGAGATAGATGAACTTGGACTGGAAATAGATGGACTCTGGAGAGTGCTTCAGCAAACATGTGACACCCGGTGGCTTACGGTTAAACTCTGTGTCACTCCTGTCAGGGCCAACGTGACCGGAAGCATTTCCAGAGTCTCTGATTGGCTGAAAAGGTCATATTTTCCTGAATTTGTTAATCTCTCCCAACAGGTGGAATCTAGTTTAGACACAATTGGGGGGATCAAGTTAAAACCCGTTAAAGTCGATCTCTCCGGGTTAGGCGAGGTTCTACAGAAACTATTGCACAGTGTTTCTTCCTGGTTCTCTTGGCCCAATTTAACTAATTGGATCCTCATTGCAGTGGGATTATTGGTGGGATTAGTCGTTGTTAAATGTTTGCTAGAACGCCTGTTTCAAGCGCAGCAGCAATTGCGTGTTACCACTATGATGGCTATGACTCCCACCTCTGTTACCCCCGATAGTGACCGATTTATTAACCATACCCCTTCCTGGTCGCCTCAGGTGGGGCGCTTTGGAGCAAAATTTGTAGCGAATCGCATGGCTGTTTCTCGGGTGTAAAAGGCGACACCAGTAGTCATAATTTTGTCTCAGGTGGGTCTCTAGGGCAGAGTCCTAGTTGTGGCCAGACTGGACCCTAGCCATTGCACAGAGACACCTAGTGACACCCCCGACTCTGGTTACTGCTGTTCCTGCCCCCGTCGTTGTTCCCCAGTTGCCAGGCAAAGCACTGCAGGGAGAGTCACGTTGTTTCCAGCTTACGGACTCTCCGGTCTCCATATGACGTGAGCATTCTGGTTGGTGCTAGAGGCTCCGCCGCTGGATGGCTGAGGCCTAGTCCAGACTCCCCAAAGCACCAAAGAGGTTGTGAACCATTTGGGTTCACGGGAGCACGCTCATCACTGGAGACACTGGGTCAAAAATAAATAAGAAAGGGGGAGATGTGGAAAGCCGCCTCCCGAATCGGGCCTAGCGTATGCGCTGCAGCCTGCTCTAGAGTTACCCCCGCCCATCGAGTGAGCCAAGATGGCGCCTGCATCCTGTTTCCGCATAGTGACGCATGTATCCGCCACCCGCTCCTACCAATCGAAATCCTGTATACGCGATACTAGCCTAGAAGCTTATTGGTTGTTAATTGTGTATAAAAGGTCTTACCCGGACGGGGTAGGGTGAGACAGCCCACAAGGAGCCGTGCCTGACGGCCACATCGAGGCTGCTCTCCCACGAGGCGCCGTGCCCCGTGTGGGAACCAGTAACACAGAATGTTCATCTAGCTGTAGTAAAGGGCTTGCTTTCACAACTGCCGTGTGGTTCGAGTCGTGATTCATGACCAGGTTAGTTCGCGCAGTCTGCATCTCTCTCTCTCCTTCCCTGTTTCCCCTCGCCGGCCGGGAACCGGGGACCGAGCGGGGCAGCGCCGGACAATTATGCACATGACTAGAGGCAGAGGCTGTGGAATGTGGGGTTTTACACAGGTCCTGCAGTGTTCAGATGCCAACTTTCCCTTCTAGCTGTGACATCTTGGCAAGTCACTTCACCTCCTCATGCCTTAATTTCCTCATCCGTGAAGTAAGGATTATAGTAACATCTACCTGATGGCTATTGAGGCTATTTTAACATAGTGTTCACTGCTATTTATTATGGTATACAGCCAGAGAAAAACTGAGAATGAAATAAGATATTCATAATATAGCTTCACATTTATGACCCACCTGCCTACACTAAGCTATGAATTAATATCTTGTATCAATTTCATTATCTTATAACCAGGACTGTTATATTGCAGTATACTGTTGTGTTTGTGTGTTTTTCTATTTGAAGCTTTCATTTGAGAAATACAAGAAAATACATGTTTTGGTCCATCTTTATTTTTTAATATCCAGAAGCCTCAGGAAATGGAAGTGGTCAGGGCTTTTGATTATTTCTGAAAGGCAGTGCATTCATCATGGTGATTGTCATCAGACTGGGACCCATTTCATGTTGCACATGGAGCGAGCTGAGCATGTTTTTTTTCAAATTTTGTTTAACAGACTTTATTTTTTAAAGCAGTTTTGAATTTACAGAGAATCGAGAATATAGCACTTCTCTGTACAGTTTCCTTTATTATTAACATTCCACATTAGTGTGGCACATTTGTCATAATTAATGAACCAATAGTGGTACATTATTATTAACTAAAGTCCATACATCATTCAGATTTCCTTATTTTTACCTGATGGTTACAGGATCCCATCCAAGATTACATTAAATTGTCATGTCTCCTTAAGCTTCTCTTGGCTGGGACAGTTTCTTGGGCTTTTCCTTGTTATTGAAGACCGTAACAATTTTGAGAAATACTGGTCATGTATATTGTAGAATGTCCTGTATTGGATTTTGTCTGATGTTTTTCTCATGATTCATCTGGGATTATGGGTTTTGGAGAGGATGATCAAAGAAGTAAAGTGCCATTTTCATCATATCATATCACAGGTACATATTATCAACATGATTTATGATTGTTGATCTTAACCTTGCAACTGGCTGAGGTGGTATTTGTCAGGTTTGTGCCATCATAAAGTCGCTCTTTTTCCCCCTTTCCATACTGTTCTCTTTGGAAGGAATTCTCTTTGTGCAACCCACACTAAAGAAGTAGGAAGTTACACACACTCCCCCTTTTTAAGTCAGGGTAGCTACATAAATTATTTGGAATTCTTTCACCTGGAGATTTGACTCTTCTCCATTTATTGATTTATTGGGTCATTTATTTATGTGAGTAATAACTTATGGATTGAGGGGGCTGGATAATTGCCATTCCTCTAGATCAGATAAGACTCTGATAGTGTTTTGCCTTAACAGTCTTCTGTTATGGCAAATAGCCATTTAAAAATGGTTATTTTTCCTCTCCCTCTGCCAGAAACAAGAGCGTTTTTCTTGGCTCTTTAACATGAGAACCTGGTTTAATTCCTGGAGGTAAAACCCACGAAGATGTGCCCTGTCCTCCAGCCCCCACTCTCAAGCTAGTGTACCCCCAGCCCCCAACAATTCATCAAAATTACCATTTAGATGTCCCCACCATTATCTGGCTCTAGCAGTTTCTGCTCTAGATAAGCTGATTTGGGCTGTTATTCTCTGTATTCTATGTGATTCTTTTTGTCCTCTTGACTCTCTCTCTCTCCAGATTTGGGAGTGGTGGTTTTCCCTGTGACTTCATTCTCCAATGGGTCCAAAAATCTTGATGGTTTTCAGCATGTTCTGTTCAGTTGGGTTGAGTTATTCTTTCAGTGAGGACAGGAGTGACAACTTCCAAGCTCTTTACATGTTGGGGGCTATCTCTGGAAGTCTTTCACTTATCTTTTTTTTTTTTAAATTCAATTTTATCGAGATAGAGTCACAACCCATACAATCATCCACAGTTTGCAATCAATTGTTCATGTTACCACTATATAATTGTGCACTCATCACCACAATCAATTTTTGAACATTTTCATTGCCACACACAAAAAGAATAAGAATAAAAGTTAAAGAAAAAAGGAACACCCAAAACATCATACCCCCCATCCCTCCCTATTATTCATTTAGTTTTTGTCCTCATTTTTCTATTCATCTGTCCATACAGTGGATAACGGGAGTGGGAGACACAAAGTTTCCCCAATCACATGGTCACACAGTGTAAGCTATACAGTTAGACAATCATCTTCAAGAATCAAGGCTGCTGGGTTGCAGTTCAACAGTTTTAGGTATTTCCTTCTAGCTATTCTGATTCACTAAAAATTAAAAAAAGATATCTATATAATGCATAAGAATAACCTCCAGAATGACCTCTCAACTCTATTTGAGATCTCTCAGCCACTGAAACTTTATTTGGTTTCATTTTTCTTTCCCTTTCTGGTCCAACAAGGCTTTCTCAATCCTATGATGCTAGGTCCAAGCTCATCCCTGGGAGTCATGTCCCACGTTGCCTAGGAGATTTACACCCCTGGGAGTCATGTTCCACGTAGTGGGGAGGGCAGTGACTTTACCTGCAGAGTTGGCTTAGAGAGAGAGGCCACATCTGAGCAATAAAGAGGTTCTCTGAAGGTGATTCTCAGGCACAATTATAAGTAGGCTTAGCCTCTCCTTTGCAGTAACAAACTTCATAAGGGCAAGCCCCATGATCAAGGGCTCAACCTTCTAAATTGGTTTGTGAAACTAATAATTGTCCAGGTGGGGAAATTTAATATTTCTACATTTTCCCCCAGTCCCTCAAGGGACTTTGCAAATACATTTTTATTCTCTGCCCAAATTACTCTGGAAATATTATGACAGAACTATAAAAGGAAACACTAAGGTGAAAAAGTTTCAGGGAGTAGGGAGGTTTTGGCAATAATCTGTGTGGTAGATAATAAAGAACTAGCCTGGGTGTGTCACAACAGGAGCAGGTATCTTAGATTTGGATTTGCTGCCTGGTTCAATTTTCTAAAAAATGTTAGGATATCATCAAAGCTGGATCAGGTTTCCAGGTTGTGTAAGTGGACAACTGGTACCAACAACCAAGCGCAAAGGGACCCAAGCCATTTGGACAGTTTACTCCTCTTAGGCTCTTTTTGTAGATAAATGTGATGAAGGCTAGCTATTTTGCAGAAAGGATAGTACATTATAATGAATGAAGGGCTCAGACCAAATTTGCCACACATTTTGACATTTATTAAATATTATCTAACAAGTAAGCATGAAACAGTGCATACAATTTGATATCCCTGTTCTCTGTTGTTTTAGGTGACCAACCACAACTTGCATAAAAATGTTCCCTTGAGGAAGATTGAACAGTATTTTAGGGGAAAGTTGTGGTCACCTTGATAATAACCATCAAGAAACCAGAGTCGTATTGTCCAATGGCTAGACCCAGAGAGCCCTTTGGGGATCTAGTCTTGAGTACCTTTGCTAGGAGAATAGGCTACAGGGATTGCTAGATTCATAGTCTAGGTTCATATGAGGATGAGAAATATCTTTAAAATATCCCCATATGTTGAATACCATTAATTTTCCCAAGAAGAGCTAATTTCTAGCAGGCATTATAGTAATTAGCAACATCAGATCAGAGGAAAACATATCTGAAAAACTGTGGAAGGTATTTAGGAATGTGGCCTTCCTGATCTAAGGTTAGCTTGCTAGTTGACCACCCTAGAAGTGAGAGTTCCTAATAGGACGATGGACCACTCTAGAGTGTAGCTTGAATACACATGCTCGCCGTGGTAGTTTGAAGCTGTTATGCACCCCAGAAAAGGCCATGTTCTTTTAATCCATTCCTGTGGGTACAGACCTGCTGTAGGTGGGACCTTTTGTTACATTATTTCAATTGACATGTGACCCACTCCATTCAAGGTTGGTCTTAATCCTTTTTCTGGAGTCCTTTATGAGAGGATGAAAGACAGAAAAAGCCCAGACAGAGTTCAAGAGAGAAGCCCCAGAGAAGCCGAGAGACAAAAGACACATCACAGAAGCTGAGCGAGCCACTGAAGTCAGAAGCTGAAAGCAACAAAAGCTGAAAGCAACAAAACCTGGGAGAGAAGGACCAGCAGATGCCAGCCATGTGCCTTCCCATGTGACAGAGGTGTCCCGGATGCCAGCAGCCTTCTGTCATCCTGTCGATGCCTTAATTTGGACATTTTCACGGCCTTAGAAAGGTAAATTTGTAAGCTACTAAATCCCCATGGTAAAAGCCAACCTATTTCTGGTATATTGCATTCAGGCAGCTTTAGCAAACCGAAACACAAACATTTACATCACTTGATCCATGGTGAAATATTTTGAAGTAAAATTTATACATTATATAATGCCACGATCTGAAATGCAAGAGAGGCATGGTTTTGAGGAAGGAAGAATAATTTGCTTATGTAAATTCTGACATTTGACAAAAATGTATAGCTGAATATAAGAGAATGTTTGGCCATTAAACAATCTCTTTTCAAATTTACTAGTTCCTTGCTTATCTTTGACACCATGTAAAATCCTCTGCCAATAGAAGAACATAGTAAAAGCTAAAAGCATTTTTTCCATCAGCATTTTTTTCTAGGTTCTTTATTTGAGATTTGTTTTCCAGAGGAGCAAAAAGGCGAGTCATAATAAAAAATGACTGGCCAAAGAAACAACCTATTCCAGCATGTATGAATTTTAAATGTGCTAATGCTCAAGGAGTGCTGCAGAAAATATATGCTATATACATAATTAAATTTGATTCGTAGGAGACTGATATGTCCTCACCTTAAATTCTATGAGGTGCTATCAAGGGGGCATTAAACATAAGTTGTAAGCCCATGGAAGAGGAACACAGTGACAGAAAAAAGACAAAATTAACCAACCTGCACAAGTACCCTCTCTCTCTAATCTCTCTCTTTATGCCTCCTGCTGTCTGCCCAACCTGTTGCTTGCTTGAAGTGTAGGTGTATAGCACAGAGCTGTGCTGTACAACAGTTAGATGTACCTCCGTTTGAATCTGGCCTTACCTCTAATGGTTCTGCAAACTTGTCCAAGCTCCTGAACTCTTTGCCTCAGTTTCTTAATCTGAAAAAAGGATTTAATAATTGTGTCCCTCACAGGGATTATATTGGGATTAAACAAGAGAATGCATTTGAAGTGCTTAACAAAGGGCCTGCCACACAGTAAATACTCAGTATGTGTTACCTGTTATCATTGCAGGGCAGTGTTGGATTAGAGTAAATTTAAAATTGTTTTGGCAATCTTTTGAATTATCTTCATTGGGTAGACTCATCAATTTAATTTGCAGCAGATCTTTTGTGTTCAGGTAAGAATCCATTGAATCGTTCTTGGTTATGTAAAGGTAAGGCTGGTTTCCCTTGAGGAAGAAGTACTGGGACATTTTGTATCCTGACAAGGGAAGTTCCTCTCAACATCCCTTGGTATGGAGAGGAAAGTAAATGTTCATATGGGCCCAAGAAGCCTCCTTGGAGGAAGAGAGACTTCCACCACCTCTTTTCATGCTCAACGTTGAAAGAAACTGTGACGGACTCCCGGGATTTCAGATTGGTCATTTGGTAGGAAAGAAAGCAAGAGCCCCAAAGAGGCACACGTTATATGGAAAGGGAGAGTCTAGGCTCAACACCAAGGTTATATGATTGTGGGGCAGGGCAGGTTTCAGTCCAGTATGAGGCCATGGCCAACACCTTCTCTATTGCATTATGTTTTATACTAAAATAGTTTCACTTTGGGAAATCAAGGGTGGAACTCTCCCTTATGAGAGTCAAAAATTCTTAAAGATGTCATCTCAGCAGTAGGAAAAAACACATTTAATTAAGGGGGCCCAACTTACACCAGCAACCACCTATGGAAGTAAAGGAATCAATAGTGATAACAAACTAAACAGGCTTTCCATTTCTACTAAATGAAGATGTAGTTGAGCTGCTCCTAAAGTTAAAATTTAAAATGATAACACCTTAGGGAAGAGTTGCCAGATTTCTGGATAATTTGAACAGGAAAATGTCAAGAGATTAGTTAGGAAAATAAAAGTGATAAAATTATATTAAAAAGTGATGTAAGCTGTCATACCACTTACTTTGTATTCATTAATTCATCCATCCATCCACACTTCCATTCTTCCACCCATTCCCATCCATTTATTCATTTATCCATTTATTCATCCATTCAAAATGCTTTTATTGAAGGTTCTGTTTAAGATAGAGAATTGTATAAAACATGGTTTTCCCACCAAGGGGCCAATAATTACATCGACCAGACATATTTCATGGGACAGTTCATGAAGAAATACCATCACATTTAATTTGCTACTATCTGCCCATGAAAATTGTCAAACCATCACTTTACCATATTGGCTGAAATATTTCACTCTCTGTGTGTATACATAAGCATGTGTGTTTACAGATTCTTGAAATGAGAAGGCACTTAAGCCAAGCCTTGCTCAGTTTTGGAGTGGTGACTGCTATGTTGGTGTGGAAGTTTGTTTTGGGAAACAAAATAATTATAATAGAAAAAACTTCATAACACACGACCTGAAGAAGAAAACCTCAGAAAGCACACACTGGTGGGATTTCCCTCACATACCTATGGAGACAATTCAATGTCAACACTTGCCTTTTCTTCTGATGACAAAGAAAAACTGACTGCACTGGGAGAGGTGCTGATGAAGACAGCTTTCCTAATCACAAGTAATGAATACGTAATGCTGCTTTAGCCCTTAGGATTCTAAAATAAATGAATTCCCAGCTGCCATGGATTATCAGATATTTCTGCATCTGTTCAACAAGGGTAATATCAATAACAGTGCAGTGAAACCAGGGCTGTATCTGTGGATCTGCTTTGTTCCTTTGCTAATCTGTATTTTGCCTTTTGGTCCCAAGATGCTAGACTAAGCATGTTCTTTATATACAAGAAGACATCTGATTCAATATCCTTAATTAATGTAATCTTTATAAAAGCATTCCAATATCCTTAGAAGGTCTATGAGCACCTGGACAGAATGAATAAGGAGCTCAATGCACCTATTTAAAAATTTCTATTCATTAGCAGCATCTCACTGCAGTATTCTAATCAGCTGTCAGGCAGGCAGGCCTCCCCATAGCTTCTGGACAGCCCCAAGGCTCACAGAAAGATAGTGGAGTGGGTCAGGTTGACAGATTGGTTTTGCTGTCTTTATGAGCCCAAATTAACTGATTTTGTGGAAAATAAAAAAAAAAAATCTCTCTGGATTATGACAGACAAAACATCTTCCATAATGATGTGATATGTTTTCAGTGAGTGGTTCTGGTTTCTTCACGTAGATGTTGCCAGTCCAGCTCAGATGCTCTAGTCTATTCCTAGCTAACTTTTTGCCGTGATGACTCAGACTTAGCATCTTTCTGAAAACACCAACACAAGAGCTTAGAAAACAAAGCAGAATATGTCATATATTTTTATTCACCTGGGGTGACTGAAGACAAAGACTGATATCAAATGCTAGGTCATTTTATTCACTTGGTTTATTCATCTTTCATGGAGAACACTTTCTGGTGGATATTAATATGTGATACATAGATATTCACACTTTGTGATCATTCGCCTAAGTCAGTTTATGTGCCTCTGCAACTCCTGAGTGCAGGCCAGGCCTCTTGCCACAACTCATGAGTCCATAAATATTCTGACCTTTGGATACTTTTCTTTCTATGCAAAATGTATGACCACGTAAACCAATGAAAGCACTGCCCATTGTAAAGAATTGACCTTTCCAGTGTCTTTCAAGGCCATCCCCGAGAGAAGCTTAGTAGATCTACTGTCCATTTTCAGCTGGTACCCACATATCAAGCCACAGCATCCATAATCCAAACTTGGGTTTTTCCTCTCTATTGGTTGGCAATTTTGGGTCTCCCCTATGTCCATAGGTGTGAGTTGAGTTAAGGAAACTATTAATAGAGGTAGTGCAATGGGGGTCTGGCCTATCTGCTTATGCTGCTTGCTTGTGCTCTCCAGTCCTGCTTGTGCTTGATGATGGATGGACCACTTCCATCTCCTGAGGAACTGTTGCTGGGCCTGCCCAGCAATATGATTTGGCCTGAAAGGACTCAGCCCATGATGAGCAACTGTGCTATATAATCACGTGCATGGTACGGTTTCCCATCTCTACCACAACCCAGCACTATGTTAGTAGTAGTTTTCAAAAGACCTGATTCTCTATTTCAAATGGCCTGGTTCTGCTCCAGAAACCCAAACTGGGTCTGTAGGACATAAGGTACATTGCCCAGGACTGTGAGGAAATGGTTTCCTGGGGAAGGGGGGACCCTTTATACAGGAGAATTCCTAGGGCAACTCACACATACCTAAGACAAGATCCATGCACAGAAAGGATCAAGGAGGCCCCTACACTTTGCTCTAGAGCTATTCTCTAAGCTCATTTATGGATAAGTCTTGAGGGAGAGCACTTGCACAGCTCAATCTGCAAAGACTGGGAAAGGTGTTTTCTTCCTTCCTTCTTTTCTTTTCTTTCTTTTCTTTCTTTCTTTCTTTCTTTCTTTCTTTCTTTCTTTCTTTCTTTCTTTCTTTCTTTCTTTTTTTGTTAGCTCCAAGCAATCAAGGAAAGCTCTGTCATAACACTAACTAGGTATAAGCATAAGTAACAGACATTTCAGTCTAAATTCCAGTGATAGCACACTAAAATATCAAAATGTAAAGGTTTCAACAACAAAAGGCACAAAACATACAAAGAATCAGGAAGCCATGGCCCAGGCAAAGGAGAAGATTAAAGCATTAGAAACCATAAATGAGGAGGACCAGACCTGGGATCCACCAAAGACTTTAAAAAATTATGGTCCTAAATATGCTTAAAGAGTTAATGGAAAACATGAACAAAGAAGTAAAGGAAATCAAGAAGACAATAAACAAGCACAAAGAGAATAGCAATGGAGAGGTGAAAATTATGAAAAGGAAACAGAGCTGAAGACAACAGTAATAAAAATAAAAAAAATTCCCAGAGGGGTTCAGCAGCAGATTGGAGCTGGCAGAAGAAAGAATCAGTGAATTTTAAGAGAAGACAATTGAAATTATCCAGTCAAAAGAGAAGAAAAAAGAAAGAAGGAGGAAGAAAAATGGACAGGACCTGAAGAACCTGTGAAATAGCATCAAGCATCTCAATCATCTGGGAGTCCAGAAGGAAAAGAAAGAGAGAAAGAGGCAGAAAGAATACAAAGAAATATGGCTGAAAACTTCCCAAATTTGATGAAAGACATGACTGTACACATCCAAGATGCTCCACAAAATCCAAACAGGGTAAAGCCAAATAAAGCCAGACTGCACCATGTTATAATCAAACTGTTGTATGTCAAAGATAAAGAGAATTCTGAAAGCCACAAGAGAGAAGCAACATACCATGTACCAAGGAGCCTCAATAAAATTAAGTGCTGATTTTTCATTGGACACCATGGAGGCAAGAAGGCAGTGGGATGACATATTTAAAGTGCTGAAAGCAAAATATTGCCAACCATGAAATCTATATGCAGCAAAACTATCTTTCAAAAATCGGGGAGGGATTATGACATTCCCAGATAATCAAAAGCTAAGGGAGTTCATTGCCACCAGACCAGCTCTACAAGAGATGCTAAAGAGAGTTCTGCAGGTTGAAAGGGAAACAACAGACAACAGATTGAATCTTCATGAAGAAACAGTCATCTCCTCTAAGGGTAACAACATGGGTAAACATAAATGCCAGTACTATTGTATTTTTGGTTTGTGACTCTGCTATTTCATCTTACAGGATCTAAAAGGCAAAAGCATAAAATATTATGATAAATCAGTGCTTTAAGACTCATAATGTATAAATATGTAATTTGTGATAAGAACCATATAAAGATGGGGGGTCAGAGGGGTGTAGGAATATGGTTTGTGTATACTATTGAAATTAAGTTGGTATCAAAGCAAGTGAAATTGTTACAGATTTAGGATGTTAAATTTAAGTCCAGTGGTAATTACAAAGAAAATAACAGAGGATATGCAATTTTAGAGATGGAAATTATAGTATAGTTTGCCAGGGGTGAGGTGCAAGAAGAATGGGGAGTTTATGCAAAATAAGTGTAGGGTTTCTGTTTGAAGAGATGGGAAAGTTTCAGTAATGGAAGGTGGTGAGGGCACTGTAATATTGTGAATGTGATTAATCCCACTGAATGATATGCTTGGAAGTGGTTGAATTAGGAAAGTTTATGTTGTAAATGTATTCCCACAATTAAAAATAGAAAAATAAAGGTACTAACAAGACAATGCTAATTAAATGTAATACATAATCCTGGATCAGATTTAGCACAGGAAGAGAAAAGGCTTAAAGGGAAATTATTGGGACACATGAAAAAAAATTGGAATATAGACTGTAAGCTTTATATCAATATTTAATTTTTTAAGTTTGATAACTGGTCACATAAGTGAATATTTTTGTTCTTAGGAAATATACATGGCAGTATTAAGTGTTCACGGAGGTTTATGTATACAACCTACTCCCAAGTGTTCAGAAAATGGATTGATAATTGGAGAGATGGAGAGAGAGAGAAAGCAAGCGAGAGAGAAAGAGAGGGAAAGGGAGAGAGAGGGAGAGATGGATAGATAGAATGATACGGCAAGTGTGGTAAAATGTTAAAATTGGTGGATCTGGGCATCTGGCAGGTAGAGGTATGTGTGAGGTTTGTATAATTTTTGTAACTGTCCATAGGTTTGAAAGAATTTCAAAATAAACAGTTAAAAATAAAAACATACATACCTTTTGGTACTGGAAAAAGAGCAGAAGCAGGGATGAAGGAATTCTGCCTGGTCAAGTTTTGCTCTAGGTACACATCTAATCTGACTGGATCACTAAGATTACATTCCAAATCAAGCAAGAAAAGACACACAAATACTTCTATATATGATTTCACTAGCCTTGTGTTCTAAATTTATCTCGGTTTAATGAAACATATGTTCATGTAATTTTTTCCATGAAAGTTATATTTTCTGTGCCCATATTTAAGAAAATCTTTAAGCTGTCCCCACATATCACAAACAATTTGTCTGAGAGTAAAATTCCAAAATCCTTCCATCAAAATGTTTTGAACGTGTTTTCTTTTTTTTGCTTTTTTTTTTTAATTTTTTTTTAATATTTGGCATTGTTGGGCAGTCTGAAACTAACAAAATCTGTTCCTTCACTTACAATGTAGGTACAAAATCCTGTCTGGATGCTTAATAGTACTTTATTGTATTTCCTTATAATTAAAGACCATATGCACACACACACACACACACACACACACACACACAAAATCTCAGGCATGGAAATTCAGCCAAGGATCATGACTTTTTGTTAGGGTGACTACTTTCAGCCTCCTAGTCCTCCATCCTTAATTTCTTTTGCTGGGACAGATGAGTAGAACTCTAGCTGGCTGCACATTTATTCTGCCCCTAAGGACACATCTCCCTTACTTTCTGTGGATCAAGCCCATTGGCTGCCACTCTCACCTTTCCAGGCATTACAATAATTGTGACTCCCTGGGTTCTGTTACTTAAAGCACCATCAGCATCAGCTGTGGCCTACAGAGGTCAGCCACCACTGCTGTAGCAGGGATACTGCGTCTGGTACAGCCCCTGTGATGGGAGCTACTATTAGTTGGTCTTGTGGTCATCTACTTCTGTAATGCTGGTGCCCCTCTCACCAGCACATTCCTTTGCTCTTGGTAAGTGGTGTGCCTTCTGGGCCTTCCTCTGGCACTTAAGCATCCAGTGGCTCTTCATGCCTTATGTCGTCACCCATGCATATGCGTGCTTGGGTGACATGGGTCCCTGCAGCAGAGCCGGAAGGAGCTGCCAGCTGGCGGCTTTGTGTTGACCACATCCCCAAAGCTGGGCAGTAGTTCTCTTTTGTGGGGAGACCTGGGCAGCACACATCCATGTCCACCACAAGTCACTAAGAAGATTTTTAGTGGTATCGTTGCTGTTTTGTGAGCACCATTTGCAGAAATGAAATTTTTAAAAAAGAGGCCTATAGCCAAAATGAGACACTGTGATCACCTTCCTACTTTTGCATGTCATATGTAGATGTAAATCCAGACATGTCTGCCTCTTTATTTCTCTTTCTATGCTTAGGTTAAGTTTTTGATGAATGGTACACATTTCACTTCATTTAATGAGCTGAAATCTTTGCTTTATGCTCAACTCATGGTATGAATTGGAATAATTTATTTAGTCCGTATAGAAACCTGCGTGACAAGACCCTTTTCTGGGGTCCTTTAACTGGATGAACCAATCCACATTTGTCATTTCCCTGCTGCCTACAGTGAACACTAAATAAGAATCCCAGTTAAAATGGGATCAGTTAGGTTGTGTCACCCTCATGCAAGCAGGTGGTGAGTAATTTTGGTCAATCATAGAGGCAGGGGGGTCACCAAAGCGAAGGCTAAACTGATTTAATCCTCTTATTGTATTGATGAGTCTTTCCATACATTCTTTGCCACAGTGATGTTTCGATATGCTAAATGTACTAATACCATTTGCCACTTAAAATTCTTTAACAGTTTCCCATTATCCTTAGAAGAAAGTACAAAATTCTCAACATGGCCAATGAGGCCCAAGCATGATCCAACCCCTGCCCACCTCGCCCATCTCAGAGCACTTGGAAAGAGGCACCAGAGAGAGAGTGAGGCACATACAGTTTCTGAAAATGTAGCTATTGTAAGGAACTAGATATACTTTAAACAAATGATTATACAAATAATTAATTATAGTTATAAGAAATACTACCATTACTTCTCTCTTTTTTTAAAGATAGCTTATTGTGAAAACAAATGAACTCTTCCCTCCTTTAGCAATCTCTCTTTCTTCCTTTATTATTGCAATTCCTCTTTGCAGACAAGAATACTCTTACATCTGTGGATTCAGTTTTGTTGTATCACTGTGTGACTCCTGCCAAAATCTAGCAGTGCCTACCCTCCGCCAGTGAGGTCTGTTCGATCATAAGCCAGGACCTCATGTTTGAGGGGACCACTGAGGGATTACATTCCCCCATATTGTGTCTTGTATGTAGGGCTAGTATACTGCCTGGGGTCTCGTCTGCAATCCAGTTCTATCCTGGGACCGGGGCCCAGCCCTGAGCCTCAGACTACTTTATCGGAGGCCAAATAACCCACAAATGCAAGCAGAAAATTTTCCAACTTTGGGCTCTCCCTGAGCTTCTTTTTTTTTTTTTTGGCCTCTCAAGAATGCTTCTTGCTTTGAACTAGACATGTTTGGAATCATGACAACACTTCGACTGCCCCAGCAGTGTCAGCGATTCCTCCTACTAACCACACCCAACCCCGCATATTGGGTCTCTTAGGATAAAGGGCTTTTGCTGTCTCCTTCTCCCATCACTTCTCCCCTTTAAAATGGATGGACCTTGTAGGTAAATTCGAAACTTGGCTTTGGCTCCTGTTTCCCTCAGTGTTCATATTAATTACCCTGCCTTTCATGCTTGTGGTTGACATTCCATTGTGCCATGAAGCAGGATCCTGACTAAGCTATGATACATTTTAAACCCTTATTTTATTTAAAAAAGACATCATTTCTGCTCTGTCCTTTACAAAGGACAGTATGGAGTAGGCCAGGGTGTGGGTGGAAGAGGAAAACAACTTACATTCTCCCCTTGAGTTAAGAGGTGACTGATTTTAAAATGCCAAGGAGGCAGAAAAAGAAGACATGAGGCGTTTCTTCCCTAATGTTTTGCTCTCCCATCAGTCCTCACTCTGGGCTGAATCCCAGGCTGGCAAGGCTGGCTTGGCTACTCATACTGAGACCGCGTACTATTGATTCACTTATGGCTGTGTGCCAGGTTTTTCTTTCAGCCCATACAAAACTAATCAAATTAATGGATGCTGCTGGTGGTTCTCATCAAGTGCCATTAAAACATAACTCTTTCATGAATAATTCTAAATGCTGACTCAAAGCAATTGATTACATGAACCACACATTTCAAATTGGAGAAATAATTGATGTTTTCAACATGTAAATAGGCTTCTAAGGAAGTCAGAGATAGCATTTATAAGAACACAGCTATAATCTCAGTTTATTTGAGTTTTAGAGCTTCTGATTTGTGTTTATTTTCCAATTTTGACTTTCAGAGAACAAACCTGCAAACCTGTTTCATCATCTCAACTTTGCTGTATCTTATCCTGCCCGTGACTCACTGAATGCTTTAGATCTAAACTCATCCAGCTATGAACTGCTCACATAGTTATGAAGAATGGAGGTAGTACATTTCCTTCTTCTAAAAGGCTGACATCTCAGAATACACAGTCTTCAGGTAAACAGCTACCAAATCAATCATAGTCAACTCATCCATGCAAATCTGTGGTAAGAGTAACTGAATAATCAGGTGAGGATGTAGCCCCCTTTAATTTGCTGCTCTTTGTTTTAACAGTCTCTCACATGTGTCCTAGTGGGAACTGGCTGGGCATATTTTGTAAATGCTCCCCAAACTTTTTCCCTGCCATTCATGGGCACACAACTGAAGGACATTTTCCAGTCTTCCTTGCAGTTAGGTCTGTAACCTTGTTTTGGCCAGTGAAATGCAAGAAGTGATGTATGTTCCTTCCACTTCTAGGTCTGTTCCTGAAACTTCTTACAGGATCCTCCTCTCTTTTGCTCTTCCTTCAGCAGCCAGCTGGATAATATAGGATCTATTTCAAGAATCTAAACCCTAGGGAGTCAAGGAACCACTTGATGGAATATGCCTGAATCCCTGGGTCACTGAATGGAAGGTCACCCACTGGACACCCAATGCGACTGCCACATGAGCAAGCAATGAAATTGTTATTGTGTTGATCTACTGCAGTTTTAGAGTTGTAAACAATATTATTAAAAACCACTGTTGGGCAATAAGTGGTCACTGAAAGAGTGAAGTGATTTATCAGATTTACAGAATAGAAAGACCAATTTGGTATCGTGAGAGAATGGATTGCCCTGGACAAGCTGAGAATCAGAAAGACCAGTTATGATCAATTGACAGTCACCCTAGGAAGTGATGACGGGATGTTGGTCATGGCGGGAGTGGTAATGATAGACAGTAGGAGGCAGTTATGTGAGACAAAGCAAATCATGTCTATTCACTTATGAGACTATTTGGATGTGTAAAATGACAGAGACTTCCAGTTTTCTGGCATATTTGACACTCCAAATATTGCCCCTCAAATTCAAGAACATTGTAATTTGTTCAGAGAAATTTCATGGTTATCATGAGTAGTAACTGCTAGATATGTCTTCCCTGATTTGGCCAATGTTCTTTAATCTTACACATTTTCATTCGGTCAAGAATAACTAAAAATTCAGATTCTTTTAGTAAATCAGGTTGAGGTCAACTGGATGATCTAGATAAAACAATGGATTTAAACTAATTAAATTTATAAACTGAATGGAAAACCATGATACTGTTTTAAAATTTATCATGGTTTCCACTCAATCATAGATTTTTTCAGAGCTTCAAATACGTGATTTGGCTGAGGTGTTGCTTTGATATCATCAGATATGAAAGCGGGCTCTTCCTAAAAGGCAAGACTTGGTTGACAGTCTGATTCAGAAATGTCTTGCCTCTTTATTTCTCTATCTCTATCCTTAGCATAACTTTCTGATCTACCTTGAGGCATCCAAGTACAGCTGAGAAGATCCTGAAGTGAAGATCTTGAAGACACAAGCACTTTCACTTCAGGATTTATGAAAGGTAGTGGATTACTGGCATGATGAGAGAGTCCTGATAAGAGAAGCTGGTAAAGCAAACATAAAAGGAAGGAAATAAGTTAGAACTCTAAAGCAAAGCAAACCTTGAGGAAAAAGTTTGGCCCAGCAGCCTCAAGGGATTACAGCCATTGATTTCAGACAATTTAGCTTCTTACTTCAAACTATGGGATCTGAACTTTGTAAAAGGTGAAAAATGGATTACATTGCAACTTTAGAGTTCAAAACAACCTCAGAGAAACAGACAATTGGGAACAAATGGCCTAACCATATTCAATGACAGCATCAACCTAGGAGCTACTGGCGAAGGCAAACAGAGTTGACTCAGTAGAAGACTGGGCACTGAGGGAACCAGAGCCTACATATGTGACATTACATGTGTATGGCTCGCTACAGCTTACAGAAAGTTTCATATACACAATCTTATTCAATCCTCTCAAAACCCTAGGAAGTATCACCATTTTGTTACCCCATTTGGTAGATGAGAAACTAAGACTCACACTGCTCAAGGAACAGGTTTTCAGGGTCAGTGCAGTTCCTACCACAATACGGCTTGCTTACCTTGATGAAGATTTTAAGAAATAATTAATAAATTTTGGATGGCATTAAGGTATCACATAAACTTCTACAACTTCCACAACCTCACTAGAATGACTCAAAGAACTCACTGAAAGTCTTATACTTACTTGTTATACGAAAAAAATACAAATAAGAAGCCTCCAAAAGAAGAGACATATAGAGGCCTGGGAGGAACTCAAACACAAGCTTCCTAGTTCTCTCCACAGGGAGTCAGAATGTGCCCTCCAGGCACATAAAGTATCTTATCGATTGTGGAAGATCTTGGGAGCTTCCAGTGCCATGAGTTTATACAGGGTCTCACTATATAAGCAGTGATTGATAGAATCAATGTCCACGTCAGTGTGTGTTCAACCTCGTGGTTGGGGCCGGTAACACTTAGCTCAAAAGCTCAAAGCCCCAACTCCCTAATCATCTGGTTTGGGATGCTAAAAACCTATCAGGTGTGGCCTTGGACCCACTAGGAATAACAAAAGACTCTCCTTTCCTGGGGAATTCCAAAGATTCAGAGGTTTCCTTCCCTGGAACTGGAGACAAAAACGAACGAAGTTTTTCATTAAACTACAGATGGGGGCTTAAAAATACAGTTATTTCTAGAGCCCATCTTCAAATAATGCTTCCTAAAACTGGCCATTAGCCAATAATTTTTTTCTTGTTTGGATATTCATAAGTACTTATTTCTCCCCTGACATTTGCCTGAGGATGTGTTCAGAACATGCAGAGCTCCATCCCCTCTCCCCTAAGGAAAGTGAAATCATGAAGGAAACAATTCCAATGCTGGAGATTGTATTAGGAAAAATCTGTGTTTGGTTTAGTGAAAGTAGCATAAATCAAAACACTTGGTAAAGAATTGAATGCTTCTGCCATTTAATTCAAACTTCTCTGTTTTAATCATATGACTTAATATGTTAAGTTGCATCCAGACAGCTATTAGAAATTAACTGAGTTGCTTGAGAGATAAGACTTGCTAGAAATCTAGCATTTTACGTTTGTGCAACTGTTCCACAGGCCATTGTGGAAAGCCGCCTCCCGAATCGGGCCTAGCGTATGCGCTGCAGCCTGCTCTAGAGTTACCCCCGCCCATCGAGTGAGCCAAGATGGCGCCTGCATCCTGTTTCCGCATAGTGACGCATGTATCCGCCACCCGCTCCTACCAATCGAAATCCTGTACTAGCCTAGAAGCTTATTGGTTGTTAATTGTGTATAAAAGGTCTTACCCGGACGGGGTAGGGTGAGACAGCCCACAAGGAGCCGTGCCTGACGGCCACATCGAGGCTGCTCTCCCACGAGGCGCCGTGCCCCGTGTGGGAACCAGTAACACAGAATGTTCATCTAGCTGTAGTAAAGGGCTTGCTTTCACAACTGCCGTGTGGTTCGAGTCGTGATTCATGACCAGGTTAGTTCGCGCAGTCTGCATCTCTCTCTCTCCTTCCCTGTTTCCCCTCGCCGGCCGGGAACCGGGGACCGAGCGGGGCAGCGCCGGACAAGTGGTGGCCCGTACGGGGAAGCTCCTCCTCCTGCCTCGCTCTCGACGGTCCCTCTGTGAGGAGAGCAGCGCTGCGCGTCGAGCTTACGGCGGACTTCCCGCGCCTGATCAACGCGAGAAGGTGAGTGCGTCTTATTACATGATAGTTAGGGCCCGTGGGTTTTCAGGTGACCCCGGGGGACTCGGAAGAGCTCTCCGAGTGACTGAAGTATAGTGCCGACTGCAATCATGGGGCAGTCCGGAAGTTCACCTCTCTTAGCTCCCTTAAAGAACCTTTTGAAACAACGGGGTATCTCGGTCAGGAAAAGCTCCCTTCAGCGTTTTCTTGATGATGTTGATACTTTTGCCCCTTGGTTTGCCTGCACCGGCAGCCTTAGCCTACCCTCTTGGATGAAGCTCGGTCGCGACATAGACCGAGCGCGCCAGACGGGCGTGTGTATGGACCCGATTCTAGTACCCATATGGGAGACCGTCCGTGCGGTCCTTGAACTAGAATCGGCTACCGGCCTAAGCCCGTCCTCTGTCTTGCAAGAAGCACGGTGCGCGCTCCAAGAAACCCAGTCAGTTTCGTCAGCGGACGGCTCCTGTAAGGGCAAACCGCCGGAGTCCAGTGACTCTGACTCAGAGTCAGATAGCGATACTGAGGAGAAGGCGGAAGCATCCCCGCTAATTGAGTGGGAGGAGCCTCCCGCCACACCCGTGCGGCCTTCCGCCCCGCCAATGTCTACCGCTGCACCCCCAGGGACACCCCAGCTCCCAACTGACGCCTTGGGCGGTCCCACCAAAGGACCTTGCCGAGAGCTCCCTCTAGTGGCCATGCCCAGTAAATGTAATTATCCTTTGCTGCCAGACCCGGAAACCCCGATGGGTCGGTCAGGGGAGGGGCAACCTTTGCCGTACCCCCCGCCCGAGTATACAGGCCCTCAGGACCCTTTGCCATTAGGTAGTGGTGGGAGACATTTCTGGAGATGGAACCCTTTCACAACATTTAGACCTTTTGGCATGCTGGGTGGCTACCAGCCACTTGAGCCGCAGCCAGTCTCAGAAATGTACCCGGTTATTATCAATCCCCAAGGTGGCAATCGGCACGAATCATATGATTACAAACTATTGAGGGAATTGAGGCAGGCCGTCCATCAGTATGGCCCCAATGCCCCTTATACCTTGAACATGATCGAGAACCTCTCTGCTCTAAATCATACACCCGCAGATATTTTTCAGCTAGCCCGTGCTTGCTTGCCGTCAGGCCGATTCATAGATTGGAAAGCATGGTTTGAGGAGTTAGCTGAAGAGCAGGCCGCAAGGAATGCGGCGGGGAGACGTGGCGGGTGGAATGCTGACATGCTGTTGGGGAGAGGCGCCCATGCCCAGAACCAAACGGGTTTCCCACAAGAGGTCTATGCCCAGATCTTCCGCTGTTTTGTGGGTGCCTGGAAAAAGCTAACAGGTGAGGGAGAGGCTCAGGCCTCACTCAGCAATATACACCAAGGCCCCACAGAACCATTTGCGGATTTTGTAGCCAGGATGCAAACCGCAGCTGAGAGAATCTTCTCAGATCCAGGAGTAGCAGAGACTGTGGTTAAGCAAATGATTTTTGAGCAGTGCAACAAGGAGTGCAAAGTTATCCTGGCACAAAACAGAGCAAAAAATTTGACAGAGTGGGTCAGGCTCTGTAGAGATGCTGGCAGCCCTTTAACTAATGCAGGTCTAGCTGCCATGCTAGCCAGCTCCCTACAGGTGGCTACAAAAAGCCCGAGAACCTTAGGGGCAAAGTCTAACGGGTGCTATGGCTGTGGCCAATCAGGGCACTTTAAGAGAGATTGTCCCAATAGACGTCAACCCCCTGCCACTCAACGGTTTGGCGAACCAGGTGCAGCAACCAGTCCGTGTGGCCGTTGCCACAAAGGCCCCCACCGCGCAGAAGACTGTAAATCGGTTTTCGATGCGCAGGGTAGACGCCTCTCTGGCCGCCCCGAGCAGATTCCAAAAAACGGGAAGAGGGGGTCCGCCCTTTCGACGGACCCCCTTGCATGCCATTCGACAACACAGGATCCGATCAAATTCGTGCGTCCCCCGGCTCAGCAGGACTGGACCTCTGTGCCACCTCCAGACTCGTACTAACCCCCTCCATGGGTGTCCAGTTAGTAGGGACCTCCTTCAAGGGGCCCTTACCGGCTGGTACTGTAGGGCTCATATTGGGAAGAGCATCCACGGCCCTGAAAGGATTAACAGTTATACCAGGACTTGTAGATTCAGATTTCACAGGCCGTGCCCAAGTTATGGTTCAATCTCAGCGGGGCACCTTAGTCATTGCAGAAGGTGATAAGCTGGCGCAGCTCCTGCTCTTACCCAGCTTACATGCAGTCTTTCCAAGCAGAATCAGACAGAGAGGGGAAAAAGGGTTCGGATCCAGTGGAGCGATTTTTGAGGGACTCCATATGTCCCTGGAGTCTCGACCTATGCTAACCATTAAGGTGCAAGGCAGATCTTTCTTGGGCCTGCTCGATACAGGGGCCGATCGGTCTATCATAAGACAACAAGAATGGCCCCCCACCTGGCCAACGAGCAGGGCGGAAGAGCCCATTAGAGGAATAGGCCAAATTTCAGCGCCCATGCTCAGTGCAGCTGCCCTTCATTGGGCCGATGAAGAAGGACACCAAGGCAGTTTCCAGCCTTATGTATTAGCCCTGCCTGTGTCTTTGTGGGGAAGAGACATTCTGACCCAAATGGACGTTACTTTAATTAGCGGCTACTCCCCAACCTCTAAGCGACTGCTAAAAGAAATGGGGTATACCCCCGGCAAGGGTTTAGGAGCTTCACTGCACGGACGTGCGGAGCCTATACAAGCTGCCCCCAAGTCTGACAGACGAGGCTTGGGTTTTTCATAGGGGCCACTGAGGAGAGACTCCCACCCACACCTATAAAACTAAAATGGAAAACCGAGGCTCCGGTGTGGGTGCCTCAGTGGCCCTTGCCACAGGAAAAACTTGCAGCGTTGCACGCCCTAGTATCAGAACAACTAGAAAAGGGCCATATCGCCCCTTCCACGTCACCGTGGAACACCCCTATATTCGTAATAAAAAAGAAATCTGGTAAATGGAGACTGCTACATGATCTAAGAGCTATTAACGATTGCATGGAGCCTTTAGGGCCCGTTCAGATGGGACTGCCCCTCCTCTCGGCATTACCGGAGCACTGGTCGATTTTCATCATAGATCTGAAAGATTGCTTCTTTTCTATTCCGCTCCACCCTGAAGACACCCCTAAGTTTGCCTTTACTGTGCCCTCTAGTAATCAAGAGGAGCCCTGTCAACGCTTTGAATGGACAGTCCTGCCCCAAGGCATGGCTAATAGTCCTACCATGTGCCAGCTGTATGTCGCTGCGAAGCTAGCTAGCACTCGGCAGCAGTTCCCTCAAGCGAAAATCATCCATTATATGGATGACATTCTCTTAGCCCATAGAGACACAGATCTTCTTAAAACAGTTTTGTCACATTTAGTCCTTAGTCTTAGAGAAGCTAACCTAGAGATTGCCCCTGAAAAAATCCAAATGACTGACATTACCACTTTCCTGGGGGCGAAAGTCGCACCCACTCATGTTTCCCCCCAAAAGGTGTCTCTCAGGCTAGACAATATACACACTCTCAATGATCTACAAAAACTCATGGGGGATATCAATTGGATCCGTCCATACCTAAAAATACCCAATGTCAAACTAACACCTTTGTTCGACCTGTTGAAGGGGGATTCTAATATAAACTCACCTCGAAGCTTCACTCCAGAGGCAAGGCGAGCACTATGCCAGGTGGAACAGGCGCTCAGTGGCGCTGCATTGAAGAGAATAGACCCTGATGAGCCTTTTGAAGCCTGCGTGCTGCCGACAGAATTACAGCCCACTGCGGTACTGTGGCAGCGGGGGCCGCTGCTCTGGGTCCACCCTGGAGTTTCCCCCAAAAAAGTCCTAGAGCACTATCCTACAGCGGTTGCAGACTTGGCCCTAGAATGCATTAAAAGGGCTGTGCAGCATTTCGGTCAGCAGCCCAAAAATCTCAGGGTGCCTTATTCTTCCCAGCAGCTTGAGATACTCACCGGATGCATAGATCAATGGGCCATTCTCCGGTGTACATTTCTTGGTCCCATTAACAATCAGTTCCCTAAGGCTCCTCTCTTGCAGTTTGTCACCCGGCACCCAGTGATTTTTCCCAAAGTAACCTCTCCTAGGCCACTAGCAGGCGCCCCCACCGTATACACGGATGGCTCCAGCTCTGGAACAGGGGCGTATTGTGTGGAGGGGGACACTCCTAAAACAGTGCTCTTCCAACCACAAAAGCCTCAATGGGTAGAACTGCAGGTTATCATTGCAGTCCTGGAAAGCCTTTCCGAGCCCTTAAATGTCGTCTCGGATTCTGCTTATGTTGTGAACTCTGTACAAATTTTAGAAACGGTGGGCATTGTTAAACATTCCTCTACAGTAAGGACGTTCTTTGCCAAACTACAGGAGGTTATATGGACCAGGCAACACCCTTTTTACATAACCCATATTAGAGCCCACACAGGTTTGCCTGGCCCTATGGCCCAGGGGAACCATAGCGCAGATGTAGCCACTCGACAGCTGCACATCTTTCCGACGCTGGTACCGTATCAACAAGCCCGAGAATTCCATGCCAAGTTTCACATCAACGCAGGTACCCTAGCTAAGCGGTTCAGCATACCACGTGCAGCTGCTCGAGATATTGTCCGAGCCTGCAACAATTGTGCAGAGCAGAGAGCAGTCCCCTCGGTTGGGGTCAACCCTAGGGGTCTCACCCCAGGGGATACTTGGCAGATGGATGTCACTCATCATTCAGAGTATGGTAAGATCAAGTACTTACATGTGTCGGTGGACACATGCTTCCAAGTTTTATTTGCCTCTGCTGAACCAGGAGAAAGAGTCTCCCACGTCATTGCACACTGCCTTGCTGCATGGGCAGCTTGGGGTAAGCCAAAGACGTTAAAGACGGATAACGGGCCTGCCTACACTAGTAAATCCTTCCAAAAATTTTGTGACAACATGGATGTCCAATTAAAACATGGCATCCCCTATAACCCTCAGGGGCAAGGAATCATTGAAAGAGCGCACAGATCTCTCAAAGACTTGCTTGAAAAACAGAGGGAGGGTATAGGCCACGGCCTGTCCCCAAAAGCTCGACTGTCTGTAGCCTTGCTCACATATAATTTTTTAAACGAAAATTCACAAGGAATGACACCTGCCCTGCAACACACCACCCCGAGTCCTCCGCATAGAGGTCTAGTCCGTTGGAAGGATGTCCTGTCGGGGCAGTGGAAAGGCCCTGACCCGGTGCTCAGCTGGGCCAGAGGCTCTGTTTGTGTTTTTCCCCAGGAACCAGGACGTCAACCAGTGTGGGTTCCGGAAAGACTGGTGAGAACCGTGACATCACCTGAAGAAGCCAAGGAACAGCTGTCAGAAACGCCAACGAATATACAACCTGAACCATTAGACCAAGCCTCCGACCCTGCTGATGATGGCAACGACCGACAAGACGATAATAGTAGGACTGACCACCCCGCGGTTGCCCAAAAAGAGGATCGGTAACTCTGTTCTTTGCTCTCCTATAGCAATCCTTCTAATCTGCCTTTTTCTTTTTAGTGGAACTGTGGTAGCGCAGGAGAGTGGTCTTTGGGGCCTGTGGCATCATCCCCCGACCCTGGCCCCATTCTCTGCTGGGTCTCCCGCCTCTCCTGTGTTTTTCACTCGTACCCTGTCTCTAGGTCTCCACCACCTGCCTTCTGACCCTCCACAAGCTTCAACGAGTCCTTCCCCCTCACCAATGACACACTGATCCTCTCTTTTGCTAACCTCTCTGTCAAGGTTGTCAACACCACAGTTGCGGCGAATGCTACTTGTGAAACTGGTAATGGCGAGTTAAGTAAGGGAGTCTTGCTTGAATTTCTTAACGTTACAGGGAAGAGCCGCCAGTCTTGTGAAGGGATCTTGAGTAAAAAGGAGACTCAAAGGTGCCTTTTCCTTCCGGGGTTTGCTCCTACAGTCTGCAACCGTTCCAAAGACCCGGATGCCTCGCCGCCCCGCTATCCTAGTGTATCGCCCAAGTTATGTCTGGCTCCCCGTCAAGGCAACCGACTGGGTTGGCCCTGTTTCTCAAGTTGTTTCACTTAACAATATCCCCTTCTCTAAGTCTAGGCGTCCAAGAGGCATAAAAGAATGGCTATCGAATGCTGCCAGTGTAGCTTCCTCTTTGTTTGTCCCAACGATCGGGCAGGCTGTGCTACAAGCATGGACAGATCGGCAGCTCGCCATAACGATGGAAACGGTAAATGGCTTGGTCAACCTTACCCGAGACGTGCTACGCCGCCACAATCAGATGCTGAACTTAAATTTCCAGGCCATTCAGAAACTCCAAGCGGAGATAGATGAACTTGGACTGGAAACAGATGGACTCTGGAGAGTGCTTCAGCAAACATGTGACACCCGGTGGCTTACGGTTAAACTCTGTGTCACTCCTGTCAGGGCCAACGTGACCGGAAGCATTTCCAGAGTCTCTGATTGGCTGAAAAGGTCATATTTTCCTGAATTTGTTAATCTCTCCCAACAGGTGGAATCTAGTTTAGACACAATTGGGGGGATCAAGTTAAAACCCGTTAAAGTCGATCTCTCCGGGTTAGGCGAGGTTCTACAGAAACTATTGCACAGTGTTTCTTCCTGGTTCTCTTGGCCCAATTTAACTAATTGGATCCTCATTGCAGTGGGATTATTGGTGGGATTAGTCGTTGTTAAATGTTTGCTAGAACGCCTGTTTCAAGCGCAGCAGCAATTGCGTGTTACCACTATGATGGCTATGACTCCCACCTCTGTTACCCCCGATAGTGACCGATTTATTAACCATACCCCTTCCTGGTCGCCTCAGGTGGGGCGCTTTGGAGCAAAATTTGTAGCGAATCGCATGGCTGTTTCTCGGGTGTAAAAGGCGACACCAGTAGTCATAATTTTGTCTCAGGTGGGTCTCTAGGGCAGAGTCCTAGTTGTGGCCAGACTGGACCCTAGCCATTGCACAGAGACACCTAGTGACACCCCCGACTCTGGTTACTGCTGTTCCTGCCCCCGTCGTTGTTCCCCAGTTGCCAGGCAAAGCACTGCAGGGAGAGTCACGTTGCTTCCAGCTTACGGACTCTCCGGTCTCCATATGACGTGAGCATTCTGGTTGGTGCTAGAGGCTCCGCCGCTGGATGGCTGAGGCCTAGTCCAGACTCCCCAAAGCACCAAAGAGGTTGTGAACCATTTGGGTTCACGGGAGCACGCTCATCACTGGAGACACTGGGTCAAAAATAAATAAGAAAGGGGGAGATGTGGAAAGCCGCCTCCCGAATCGGGCCTAGCGTATGCGCTGCAGCCTGCTCTAGAGTTACCCCCGCCCATCGAGTGAGCCAAGATGGCGCCTGCATCCTGTTTCTGCATAGTGACGCATGTATCCGCCACCCGCTCCTACCAATCGAAATCCTGTACTAGCCTAGAAGCTTATTGGTTGTTAATTGTGTATAAAAGGTCTTACCCGGACGGGGTAGGGTGAGACAGCCCACAAGGAGCCGTGCCTGACGGCCACATCGAGGCTGCTCTCCCACGAGGCGCCGTGCCCCGTGTGGGAACCAGTAACACAGAATGTTCATCTAGCTGTAGTAAAGGGCTTGCTTTCACAACTGCCGTGTGGTTCGAGTCGTGATTCATGACCAGGTTAGTTCGCGCAGTCTGCATCTCTCTCTCTCCTTCCCTGTTTCCCCTCGCCGGCCGGGAACTGGGGACCGAGCGGGGCAGCGCCGGACAGGCCATCCTCACCAAAGACCTTATTTGAAAGAAGAAGGATATTTGTGAAGCAATGTATTGAAAACAAAGGGGCCTTTGAGTCACACAAACCTGGTTCTTAACTCTGCCTTTTGGCAGCTGTGTGACCTTGGGCAAGTTAATGAACCTCTCTAAGCTTCTGTCATCATCTGTGTTCTGGTTTGCTAGCACTGTTGTTTTGCAAAATACCAGAAATGGATTGGCTTTTATAAAGGGGGTTTATTTGGTTACAAAGTTACAGTTGTAAGGCCATAAAGTTTCCAAGGGAAGGCATCAGCAATAGGGTACCTTCCCTGGAGAAAAGCCATTGGCATCCAGAAAACCTGTTAGCTGGGAAGGCATGTGGCTGGCTTGCTCCCAGGTTGCTCCCAGGCATTCTCCAAAATATCAGCTTCCAAGGGCTGGCTGTCTTCAAAATGTCTCTCAGCTACAGTTGTCTGAAAGTCCTTCTGTTTCTGAGCTTTTATAAGGTCCCAGTAATGAAATCAAGACCCAAGCTGAATGGGCAGGGCCACACCTCCATGAAAACAATCCATCAACAGGTCACATCCTAATCAAAGGTGTTACTAGTCACAACTCCGTGGGAACAATCAAAAGTTTCCAACCTAATCAACACTAATACACCTGCCCCCACAAGATTGCCTAAAAGAACATGGCGTTTTGGGGGACACAATACATCCAAGCCTGCACAATCTGTAAAATGAAATTAACCATACTTACCTTGAATAGTTAATGTGAGATTGAGTGATATAATTTATCTGAGCATAAAATACACCAAAAGTGGTAGTGTTATTAATGTAAGGATTGAGCAAAGAATGGATGCTCAGTATCTGGATAGTGTGAAAAAATGGTTAGGATGCGAAGCATTTATAAATTGGTAGTTTTTACTGTAGTTCTCAATTATAAATTATAGTGGTCCTTCTCAATCATAAACCTTAAAAGCCCCAATACTAGACTTTTTTGTAATAAGGAACTTAAGATTATAAAAATCATGTTGGAGGATAGAGATATGAAATAGACCAGCAAAACACATTATATGTGTTTTATATTCATTAAAGTAAAATAACTGATATATCACACTAAATTATACATACTAAATTAGTAATAGTACAGTTTGTTCCTTACGAAAAATTTTCAGAATCTCTGTCATAAAATATCTAGAAGGTGTTTTCTTTACTGTAAGATATCAGCTTTAATATGCTGCTTACAAACAGAATTTGCCCCATGTTTGTTCTTCCACTGAGGATGTTCCAAGTCACTCGGAACTGTGCTGATTTGTCTTTCTCTTCTCTCACCTCTACCTCTTCATAGTCTTGTGTCTTCTCTCCTGGGTCTCCTTGGGCAGACACAGAATAACTTGGATGGTAGGATGTTTAAGAAACAAACAAACTTCTCGTGTAATCCCCTCAGTTATGTTAAACATATCCTTTTGCATTCCCTGCCCAACATACAGGAATATTGGAGTTGGTATAATTTTATGTTAAAAGTTCCTTTTTCAAAGGCCCCACTCCCCTCTCTACAGTTTTAAAATCTGTTCACACTAAAACTTCCATTATATTTCCAAGACTTCATTTCAGCTACGTTTACTCATTCTCTGTCATCTGCGTAACCTCTTTCCATTATAAATATCCACCTCTTTTTCCAATTATCTTCAACAAGAGTGAGTTAAAAAAAAAAAACTACATCTAAACTTCTCTTGTTGTTCAGATTATAATACATTTCTATAATTCTAGTAGTGCAACTCTACTAGAATTGTCTTAAGTGGACTCAAGTTTGGAGGTGATAAACCAGTTTCAAGGATCCAGGAGATCTCAGAATGGGCATACCATACTAATCAATGTATATCTGGTCTCCACGTGGTAAGACTCCCACTCCGTGACATGGAAACCTAATGTCAGCTAATCAGAACATCTCCTCACTTGCTTCCACATTTGCCCTATATAAGCTTCCCTTTTCCACTCCCTCAGTGGAGCTCCTTGCCACTGGGTTTCAGGCTGCTTGATTTGTGAATCATTTGTTGTCAAAAAACTTCAACAAGATTTAAAAAGTGTCTGTCTATTTTTGACAGGCTAAATGATAAAAGTGCCAGTTTATCTGCTACAAAACCAAGTCAAGCTGCTCTCTTCCTCTTAAATGTAGAGGTGGCTAATAGGTCAGTGTTGAACTCTTGAGGAACAAAGCTAGAGGGTATTAGGGTGAGATGAAGTGAGTCCAGAAATGGTCTGAGAAGGGGGAAGCCCACAGAAACATAACACCCAGGTTGGGGTTGTATAATCAGGTGTTCCTACTTAACAGGAATGAGGACAGATAGGTGAGAAGCAACGGTAGGGTGTGAAGATCTTGGCTAACTGTCAGATAATCCAGTTGGCATCATGAGCCATCAGTTATAGCAACAGCTAAGAGTGATTTATTAGCATTGCCTTACTCATGCTACATATCAGGTTGTGTTGGCGAGCCACAGGGCAGCCAAATAATGTAACAGAATTGCTAATGGCATCTAGTAGGGAGACAATGGTGGTACTGGCTCCCACCTTCAAATCTGGGTGTTTGTTTTGGATGACTTCTCTCCATTGCACTGTCAGCCAGTAGTGCTTTGGAATACTACTTGCTGAGAAACCTAATGTTATAAAATAAAAGGAGATTTTGTGCCTGATTGGTTATGAGGGCAAATGGAGAAGAAATAACTCTTAGGGTTTCTAAAAGGATTCACTTGTGATCTTAAATGTCTTAAAGGAAAAGGGAACAAGATAGTAGGCACCATAGGGAGAAGATGAGATGACTAACTGCGGTTATATAATGCAAATGGTGACTGCAGTGATGAGATTTGTCTTAAGTGTAAATTATCGGGCATAAATTCAGTGTTTATTTAATTTTCCATTTAAACCACTAATGAAATACTCTATAAATGCAGGATGCTGAAAATGTGTCAAATTAACACAAATTCTGCACTGCATGGAAGAAAATACTATAATTACTGAACAGCAGAAATATAATTGTTGATAGTCCCTAAGCATTACTGCAATTAAGTAATTGTTAAGCTTTCTTTGTACTCTGTTGTTAGTGATTTTTTTAATCCTTTAAAACTTTATTTTTACACCTCATTTTCTGAGTTTGGTATACATCTTTTTTCCCCCATAGATGTCCTTTATAGTCCAAAAAGCTTGGTGTTTTAAAAGCTCTATAGAATCATAATGTATTATGACTCAGGATTTAAGACTTAACCTAAACAGATTTGATTTTGACTTTGATTTAATTTCCTTTTTCTATTCTTTAATTGGTGTAAATGCAAATGGGCAGTGTAATATTCAAAAGAGATAGCAAATGGAAATTATTCCGTTTGGTACTGAAACTTTTGAAAACTTTATAGATATGCTTTCATAACAATTGATAGTTTCTCTAGTCAATCCCTAGAAACACATAAGCCTGGTGCTCCAGGTTTTTTTTTTCCTTATGTTAATATTTCTGTAATTAGGTTTTGTCATTTGAAACACTTTTCCCTTGATACCCACCTAAAGATTCTCAAATAATACTTTCATAAGAAATATATATTGATAATAAGCACTCCATTCTTAATCAATTTCTTTCTTTATTCTAAAAGACAGTAACTTTCAGAATAAATAAAAATATGGTCCCAGGTGGAATTATTTACTTGTTCTGGAGAATCAAAGTTGAATGTTCTATGCTATGCAAATTTGGAAATAGCCAACATTGCCACACATCAGGAATAACATGGGAAGTATGGTCACAGGCTACTAGAGTGAGTTTGATGTCTGCATTTTCAGCATCAGAGATATTCAGGATTATAGGCAGCATCACATATGGCTATTAAAGGTAAAAGAAACAGCAGGGTCATGGTTCCAACTGCTTAGTAAACAACTGTAGAAATAAGTTTATGAAAGCTGGCTCTCAAGTGACAGATAAATGCATAGTTCTATGCTGAATGCTAAATTCAGCATCCTGCAGGCTTAAAAGCAGAAAGATCAAAACAAGATAGATTTTAAAAATCATAAAGACAAAGCACAGCTATGTCAGTATGTGACAGGAAAATAATTTTGCCTTACAAGGACCACCTTACCCCCCACCCCCTCCTCAAGGAACAGGTAACCACAATTTATGATACAAAATTAAAAGCAAGTTGGAAATGTTCCATTTCTTAACTTGCCTGGCATCAAGCTTAAAAATCTCATTTAAATGAACTCTTGTTAACTAAGATGTTATGAAATCCCTCCACCATAAATAAACCAAAAAAGCTGTATCACATTTGGATAATTCTGATTTATTAATGTGCGATGTTTAATTCTTAAAAAAACAAACAAACAACAATGCACACACAAACAAGCCACTAAACAGATTCTTTCATGCACTCCATTTTCTGCCTTAAAGTGTTCCACTGCATGAATTTTAGAGGAGTTCACTTGTTCAGGGTTGGCATATGTTTTTCAATTTTCACTGTCCAGAACTATATTTACAGAAAGATGTACAAATATTGTAGACGGTGGGCTGTGCAACCTTCACATGATTAAAACTTCAGTTCCTTAGTTTTGAAGGGCTTTGTGTAAATGCCAATAAGTTTGAGAGTTCATCCAACTGTGCCTCTTAACCTTTGTTCCCAAAGGTGAAGGGCAGGATTTTTAATCAAGTAGCAATATATCTTTAATTAGGAAAACATAATTAGGTATTATCACTTAATTGCAATTACTGGTTAGAGAAAGTCACATTTCACAAGTAGTGACCCATAATGGATAATCGTTCTCCTGTTACTGGATTTTGCAACTGTATTTGTTTTTGGCAGACAACCAATTAAAATTTAAAGGTAACCACCATGCTTCTCTGCAGTACAGCTGTCAAAGTCACCAACTCTGCTGCTGAATAAGAAACCAAGAGATACTTCCTGAGCCGTGTCTTGGTTATATCTGTTTCCTGCTCAGACATCAAGTGTAGATCAAAATAGTTGTATACAAAAAAAAAAACCCACGTGAAATAAGTTAGAGAACTGTTCCACACTTCATTTCTGGTACAGCTAAAAACAGTTTAATGTCTGAAGGCACGACTATGGTTGAACATCAGAGACACAAGTAATCAGCTAATCTACTACACTGTAAAGTCAGTAAATAGCTTGTGCAATTGTGAAAAGCAATCTCTAGAGAACTGTTAGATATACAGTAGGCACGTGTATTATAGTACAAATAGAAAACAATGAGTCCTAGAAAAAGCATGTTGAGCACCGTTGTGGCGTTGTTTGTGTTTCTGTACCTAACACTACGTAAACCTTACATTCACAAAAGGAAAGACTAGCTGGAAAGTTACACTCAAGGTTGCTTTTTGTGCTATCCAAGTGAATCTAGTTCGTGGGTATACTTTTAGAAATGGTTGGGTCTGGATCAGCTTCTGCTGTGCTGGTAGATTCATTCAAGTGTGAGCTCAAGTTTTCCGATGTTAGGTGGGCAGACTTGTAGACAATCTCATTCAAGTCGGACCTGATGCAAACCAACGGAGGGCCATTCAAAGGTTCTTCCACTGAGGCCTGAGTGTTTTCTCGAGTGATTCCCATGTCTTTGCTATGTTCTGACGGAGATTTTCTTTTCATGCGAGTGTAAGTTTTGTCTTGGTTCTCCATGCCTTGCTCATTTTTCAAAAATCGTCCAAAGAACCAGATGAAGAATCCAAACCACACAAAAGCTATTAAACTTGGAACAAAGGCCAGACACTTGATATCAAGGCTAGCCCCTATGAACCTGCTGTGTAAGAACAAGTCTCCCTCAACATATGTTTTATTAGTCTGCGGGTTAATGTGACTGGACCTCCATTCCCAGGATAGCTTGGTTCTGTTCAAATCCTTTAAACTTTCTGAATCTTTCACTGTATAAATCTTCTGCCCTGGACCAATATACTGTCCATATTCATGAGGTTTATAAAATATCTGGTTCTTCCACATATTAAGATCCAAAATCAAGACGAGAAAGATAATTCCATAGTTAAACCATTTACCTGCATTAGAAAAGAAATACTGCGTTAATCAAAGACCAATCGAATTGCAACAGGGATTTCTCTAAAGAGATGGAGACAGTGGTGTAATGGTGTAAATTGTTAATGTTTTAGACTTGTTAACAATTAATTTTTGGAGACTGCTATGCCTCCATTAAGTGAATTGGTAAAGGGAATTTACTAAATGTACTCCAGGCATATGAAAATGTAACTGTAGGTCCCCAGAGCCAGTAATGTATGGTACTTACACTAACAAGATTAGATCTCCTTGTTTTAAAGGCACCACAATCGTACTCAAATTTGGTGCCATGTAGGTTACCCTTTAGAACATTTCAATTCATGTTGAAAATCAAAGTTCTAATGAAATTCTCAGAAAATCCAATGTATGACTGAATATCTCCTACAGTTTTATAATTATGTTTGGATAAAGAATAAATCATTTTGCAATGCAAGCACAGCAGTATATCAATTGAATTCTCTGTACTGATTGTAGGTGACCTGTTGATTAAACCATTAGTTGATGGGATTCAGATCAATAATCCTTGAGCATTCATTTCAAGACTTTAAAAATTATTGCATTAAATTCTCATTGCACAAAATGCACTTCTCAGACATATAAATAAAGCCAAATCTAATGAACTGATTTACAAGACATGTATTGGAGAGATTGTAACTACTACAATTTATTTGTAGTGTTTAAGATCTTATATAGATATGATATTATTTAGTGATATATTATCCAGTGATATCCTTATGTCTGCAAATAGTAACAGTATGGAAACTTTATTTACAAGGGATACTAGATTATAATTTTTACTCTAACCATAATTTATTATGTTTTACAGTAGCAAGTATAATATCATAATTCTATAGTAATACCTACTTTCTAAGTATGTTGTAGCAACTTAAGTGATAGATGTAACAGGTTATAAAAGCAAATTAAAGTATATAAATAACAGGTTATAAAAGCTTCAGGTTTAATTATTACATGTATTTTGCAAAAATTATTTTCTTTTGTATTTGAAGATATTGCTGTTCCTTCACTTGATTATAGAATCTTGGGACAGGAATGAGACAGGATTTTGGGCACCCTTATAAACCAAGAATGGTAAAAATATATTTTGCAATCTTTAACTGTATAGAAATATAATAATATAACATTGTGAGGTGTTTAGGAGGGTATTTTGTCACCATTATTACACATTTTCAAGTTCCTATTGTGTGCAAGGTTGTAGAGTTTTAATCCTGGCTCCTTAATTAATATTCTAGCTGTGTGATCCTAGGCTAGTTGTTTAAATTCTCTAACTCCAATTTCTTTACACGCAGAAAATAATAGTACTTATTAAGGTTGTTAGCATTACATGAGAATATTAGATGCCAGCCACAATATCTTATACATAATAGGGGCTCAGTAATTGTTACTATTATTATATCATCAAAACCATGCCTAAGTCATGAAGATTTCTTCATTGTCATGGGAAAGTGCAGCTTCTTCTGTATGAAGATAACTTATACAAATGATATGAAGGGAAATTATAACTCTGCCTATACTATAATTGTTCAACTATACAGGGTTAATAATATTTGTAATGGAAGCTCTTGCCTGAATGATTTATTTTCACATCCAAACTAGAAAGTAACTTGGAACATTCAGAACATTGTTTGCAGATATAATGAAATATTTATAATGCCTGGCACTGTTAGGTCAAATCACTTCTGCCCTCCCACATCTTCAAAACTGAAGAGTTTGGCACTAAAATGCAACCATAAAACAAAATACGGTAACTCAAGCCAGAGAAATTTAATCAAATACAAAGGTGAGCATTAATACCAAATATTGACTGTGATCATGAAAGACTCTGTGTAGGATACCTTCATAGATGACAAGGACATAAGTTTCTGCTTTCTAGGGAGGAATATATCATCTTTTTGGGAAAGAGGACAGAAACATCAAAAGAAAAATAATAATATGAGGTCACATTTGAGAGGTGCCAAATGAGTAACACAAACCATAAATGCTGTAGTTGCTGAGGAAATGGAATAAAAACTGAGGGCTGAATTTCTGCAGAAAATATTTTGGAGGAAGTAACAATTCATGTGGTCTTGAAAACTCTGTGTTTTGAAAATTTTGTGTTTATTTTAGCTTACGCTGCAGATAGAACAACATACAGAAAAAGATCAGGTGATGTGGAAGAGAGGGATTGAGAGAAGAGTGAAGGTAAAAAATGGAGGATATTGCAGAAAAAGAAAAGCAGGAGAGACAGGCTGAATGAAAATGTTCAGAGATTCTCATCCAGCATCAAGGAGTCACTAGTTTTTAGAGTCCATAACAGAAAGCAAGTTGAAAGAGGAGCTTTGGGAGCTTCTATATTGTAGGACATTCATATTTATTCTCTTGCTGAAAACCATATGTATTAAAAAGCCAGGCTCAATGGGGAGAGGAAGAGGTCCTTTAGCTTGTAGGATGGACCACCAACTTCTTGACTCACAAAGGTCCTTTGGGGAAAGTATGTAACCTTCTTTATGACTTTTTTAAAAAATAAGCTCGTGAAAAAGGCAGTCCCTCATAAAGGATTATTGTTTCTATGGTAAAGGAGATCAGAAACTGAAGACAAGCATCATCACGGCATCAGGGAAGAGAAAGCAGAATGCCTGTGGAGCATGGAGAAGGTGCTTCTCTGGTGGGGGGAAGGACGCTCAGTGAGTAAACAGACAAAGATAATAAAAGCAGGGAATAAAAGTGAAGTGAATGGACCCTGATCAAACTCAAAAGGAGCACTGAGGATAGGGGAGGATTTTTTCTATACTTTCAATTTGTCTCCCACCAAAGTTGAATAGTGCCTGGTCAGTTTGATCACTAAATTCTCAAACTAAAGAATCACTTTATGTTATTTCTTGTGTGACCAGGAGTCTATTGAAGTTGGGGGGTGGGGAGAGGCAAACCATAAAAATGTATAGCCTGACATCAGTTAATGAATATCATCACCCTGCTCTAAATACTCTTTACAGATTTGTGAGAAAAGAGGAGTTGTATAGTGACAAAAGATGCAGGCAGAGAAGCAGCAGCTGGAGATCTCATCCTAACCCCAGACTAGAATAATTCAACCTTGGGCAAACTGCTTAACTTCTTTAGACCTCGATTAGTTTATTTTCAAATCAAGCAAAGTAAGTTAGATGCTTTCCAGTTCTATGATTCTGTGCTCTTCCCCCCAAATTCTTCTACCTATTAGCTGTGAAATTTTTTATTCTGTGAAATGGAGACTAATACCAAGGTAATTGCCTCAAAGGATTATTGTGAGGATAAAATGAAAGGTTTATTTGAAAATTTCCTGATACGTGTGAAGGTTGCCAACAATGTAGGGTAGTATTCTGTAATGTCTTTCCTCTGCTTCTGCAGCCCAGTGATTTTAAGATCTTGGGGACAACTCAACCTCAGTATTCTTGTCTATAAAGTGAGGCAATTGAGCCACATAATCCCTAAGGCTTTTTCACTAAAAGTCTCTTTAATAAGTCTGTGAAATAAAATATTGCCTAAACCATAATGTTTTATGATTGGCCTGGAAATCTCACCATTAGAACAAAAAACATGGAAAACACAATTTTCAAAGGCAGAAAGTTTTCCTTAAAAAAAAAGTGCATATTATGAGAAGCACTGTTTATCATAAAGTTAATTTATATCACTGAAATGAACTACATGGTATGGATATAAGACATAAAAAGGAAAAGACTAGAAAGGGCTGCTATAGCCACTTCCCCAAGTGTGGTGTGAAATGTACAACCAACTGTAACAACAGGTTTGGTATTTCAGCATTAATCATCTGAGAGCTTTTGCTTTCTCCCTGTTGTTTCAACTACACAGCATAATGTAAATCAGCAAGGAGGGTAAGCATCCATACTTTATTTCTATTAATCTCCTCACTGATATACCCAACTGTCTCCTTTAATGAGAAATCACTGCATGGTGTTGGTGGGATTACCTCTTCCTTGTATTTTGTGCTTTTAATGAATCTTACTGATTGTCCAAAATGATGTTATAATGGTAATTTTATCTTTATACTTTGTGGGAGTTTGTAGAATCCTGGGCTAGTTAATTTAAAAAGGACTCTTCATTAAATTTCACCCCTACTTGGCAGAGCAAATGACAATTAAGGAGAAAGTGTTATTTTTCCAACTAAGGAAACATACTATAAAGTGCTGATATTTCCACCAGATAATGAACCTTTCATAATTCAGATATACAATTATAGTATTTTTAGATATCTTTTACTCAGTAGAATCCCCAGTTAGCATTGTGGTTGAGCAGTGCTGTGGGCGGGCACAGCTGCATGAGATAGTCATGCTCCACTAGGCCATTTAGCATCCATCAAGGGGCAGTAAGCAGCTATGAGTGAGTTTTGGATTAAAAAAAAAGTTTGTTGTATCAAGCTTCTTGGCCATCTTCAATATCTTCTCAATGACTTGAGCAGTGACACAAGGTGCACTGAGTTTGCAACTAGTTGTCTCTCCCTAGGCATTTAGGGATATCTAGAAACCATATTCAGTGCTTGGTCCATGAGGAGGGCATTTAGGAAATCGAAGAAATTTACTAAATAGTTTATGAATTAATAATCATTTGATTTAGTAAAGTACCTTCTTAAAGACTTAAAAGCAAGGGAATAAAGCTTCTCACAGTGCCTCTCTCGTCATCACTACTTTCAAAACAGGAGCATATTTATTCAGGACATAATCCAGTATGGCAGGTAGGGATGGGAACTTTGTAATGATAAAAAGAGAAAGAGGAGGTCCTGCAGTTGTACTGAATTAGATGACCATTAGACCACGACTTTCTAGAGACCGGGAACTGTGTCATGTTCATTTCTATATTCCCTGGGTCTGTTTCAGAAAATGCTTGTTAACCAACAGGTCAACTCTGAAATAAGGTGCCCAAAGATATGAAATTCTAGTATTTCAAATTAAATACATTTGTTACAACTATCTCATGAATTCTAGGAGACTGCTAAAATTGGTTATAATCTGGAAAACTGGAAAAAGCAAAATATTCATGTCTCAAGAGTTATGGTTAATTATACATTTCAAGTCCTTTCTCTGGCTGTGAAGACAATTCCTGAGTAACATGTGAGATTTATTGCAAAAATCATCATCTATGCATAAATGAAGCCAGGAGGCCTCAGTTTGGGCAGAGCAGACAGGCTCAGGGGCAGGCAAGGATGGACAGGCTTTGGCAAAGCAACCGTGGCCTTGAAGAAAGTCAGTTTGGACAAATAAAGAGAATTGACTTTTTATGTGGAAGTAAACATAGCTAATGTGCACTCAAGAGTTGTACAAATGTGTTGAAATTAGAGATTGCTTCAGAAGAGGTTTAGAAAAAGTCATGACAAAGAGAATAACCAAGGGATCTTTGTGTATTTGGGATATATTCATGATCTTTGGGGACTGTCATGGAAACAAGAGACATCATATTTCCCTATAACAAGTCCCTTGCTAATTTTGTCAGAGACAGAGTGTTTTGCTTGATGGATTACTGGCCTGCCCCTCCCCAGCACTTCTCAAGATCTCACTGACAAAGGAGAGCTCTTTAAAAAGCAATCTCTGGGAACTCATTTACCAGCATGCATGCACCTATGGAAATAAAACAAAGGGATTTTCTTCATTATTTTCCACAGTCTCACCATGGTAAAGCACCTGTGCCCTCACACTGCTCAGGAAACTGAAATAGAACACAGGCACTACAGAGGCTTGTTTACTTCCACATTTTCCATTTTTGCCCAAAGAGTTCCCATGGGCATCATAGTGCCAACAGTGTGAATTCTCTCCTTGCGACTGCACAGGCTTTCCTTCTGGCCATTCCCCCAGTCCCCTCCTAATTTACTCAGATGATGGCCACCGATGGGACACTTCCTTTGTCTGACTGGGATGACAGATGGCAGTGCTTCCACTGGGTGGGACTGGCATTAATAGGACTCAGAGGAGCTTCTGAGACTGAATCGAGGGGCCGTTCTTCTCTTGCCTCCAGAGACTTAATGTATCACATTTTGAATCCATCTTTGCACTCACCTTATAGGTAAAAGGGAAGAAGGAAGAGGAGATTATTATATAGTTGCATTTAGCATTTACTTTTAGGAAAAGAACAATGGGCCTGGACTAAAAGTATCAATGTGACTTAATCACTAGCCATTAATCCCCTTTCTTATTGAATTCAAAATTTCCAGAAAAAAAATATTGTAACACACCCTTGGCTAGAGATGATATATTTTTATAAGCTTGGCTACAGCTTATAAAATGAAAGCTCATACATACTGCAGCAAACCATCTGTCAAGGGGGAGCCAGATGAGGTAAACAGATGCAACAATTCAAGTTATCATGCATAAATAAAACTAGCTTGGAATCAGGATTAAAAAATACCCAAATCCAAAAAGCTTTAAAAATGTCAGTTGGAATGCATCAGTGTCAGATAACCTACTACATACTAAGGATTTATTGAAAGAGTGAATTTTTCCATTCTTAGCTTTCTCCTTTTCTGGAACTCAGAGTAGTAGAGCATGTATAAATGATCAGAATGCTGTCTTTCAGGCTACTTAGTATTCTTGAGTTAATTAGGAAACACAAACTGGATGGATGAGAGGAAAAGCTTTGCGCAGAAATAAAGAAAATTTATTGAGTGCTTATTATATAGCAGTCAGTGTTTTAAGAGCCTTGTGCATCATAATTTATTTAATTCTCACAATAACCTCATGAGATAAGTACCATTACTATCCCCATTTAACAGATGGGAAAATTGAGGTTAAGGAAGTCAACAGTGATGAAGCCAGAGCCAATGCATCAAATTCTTAAGCTCTGTTGCTGCATGCTTGCACAGATCTTTTCCAGATCACAGGGAAACAAGAGATGGGGCAGGGTCCAGCCATGCCCAATTCCGGGAAAATCCTCACTGTCCTTGCCCAGGCCTTTTTGGTGTAGAACAAGCACAGGCAGAGAGAATAACAGAAGGAGCAGACTTGGAGCCTGCAGGGTCCCTTTCTTGCCCCTGGCTCCACCTTCCCACTGTGGTTGCTAGGACCCAGCACTTTTCCCCAGTGGCACTTTGCTTTGGTTTCTCCTCTGTTGGCCCCAGCTCCAAATATTCCAGTTCTTGGCACGACTCTACCACATGTCTTCCTCATTGGCCTGCTTTCTACTGAATTCCTATACTGCTCCTCAACCTTTTCTTTTAAGAGTTGCATATGAAAATAAATAAAAACTGAGATGAGAGGAGTTCTGACTATACAACATGTTTCTCAGCTGCAGAGTTTCTATAACAGCGGACTTCTGCTGCCAGCATAGACATCATTTGCAGTGCTTCACAGGATAGCAGATTCCAGGCTCTGCCCCATACCTCAGGCATCAGACTCTGGGTCCATGGCTCAAGGATCTGTCTTGTTAACAAGCTCCTTAGGTGATTACAACACACACTGAAGTTTGAGAACCACTGATGGATAGAGAGGGTTTCACGCCTTATAACCTCACTGATGATAAAATATTTGCTTATCAAGGAAAGCAGGGAAGTCTTCACATAAGAAGAAGCAAAACTTGGAGTAGCTGATCAATAAGTAAGCATCTCAGTTCACATGGAAATGTATAGGCTGTTAACTATAGAGAGTATTTAAATGCAACTTGCAGCACAGAGTGTTTTGGTAATTTTACCTATGTTTTCTCAGAAGTAATTGCCTTACAAAGTCAGATAACGTAAAATGTCTTTAGATGCTACTCCAGAGTGTCCTGGCAATCTCTATAGCAGATTAGCAGAACAAATAGAGTTTCAGATCAAAATCAAAAAGTGGGAATTTCTGATTTTCTACAACCTCCAAGCCTATAGCCATTTTCCTGGCAAGTGTTATTGTGGTTTTGGGAATACACGGGAACATCGTATCCCAAACTGGATTTAAATTGTTTAGGTTGGAGTCTATCATGTCAAAGACCACGCGATCTCTACCTTACTTTGAAATAAAACCACAAAATCTTCAGAAGCCTTTCCGGCAGGTTCAGGAACCCAATCATTTGCTGCCCAGTCTCAGGAAGACAGTCTGACTTCATCTGTGGTTTTCAATCAGAAAAGAACAGTTTCCAATTATCAGCATCAACTGGGGAGCCTTTAAAAAGCACCCATTCCCCATCCCTGTCAAAACCATTAGGGATAGGGTCTAACACACTGTATATTTATAAAGTTCAACATAATTTGGCAAACACCACTCCAAAGGCTAAATTGAAATATATTCCCACCTTTGGGCAAATCTTATTAGCATGCAGTCCTCATGACAAAAACTTAGCTAGTCTCTCTTCCTTTTAAGTATTTGGAAAACAATACTTGGTAGGAGAAAGGACCTAAAATAAGAGCCAGAACTATCAAACTCTTAGAAGAAAACACAGGGAAGCATCTTCAGGACCTTGTGTTAGGTAATGGTTCCTTAGACTCTATACCCAAAGCACAAGCAATAAAAGACAAAAAAAATAGATAAATGGGACCTCATCAAAATTAAAAACTTTTGAGCCTCAAAATATTTTATAATGAAAGTAAAATGACAACCCACACAATTGGAGAAAATATTTGGAAACTACATATATGATAAGGGTTTAATATCAAGAATTTATAAAGAAATCCTTCAGCTCAATAACAAAAAGACAAACAATAAAAAAATGGACAAAAGACATGAATAGACATTTCTCCAAAGAAGATAGTAAAGTGGCCAAAAATCACATGAAAAAATATAATCATTAACTATCAGGAAAATACAAATCAAAACCATAGTGAGACACCGTTTCACACCCACTAGAATGTCTACTATTTAAAAAAACAGAAAATTACAAGTGTTGGAGAGGATGCAGAAAAATATGAATACTAATTCATTGCTGATAAGAATATAAAATGGTGCAACTGCTTTGGAAGACAGTTTGGTGGTTCCTCAGAAAGTTAAGTATAGAATTACCATATGACCCTGCAATCACACCTCTAGGTATACACCCAAAAGAACTGAAAGCAGGGACTTCAGCAGGTATTTTCATACTGATGTTCATAGCAGCATTATTCACAGTTGCCAAAAGATGGAAGCAACTTGTGTGTACATCAGCAGATGAATGGATAAACAAAATGTGGTATATACACACAATGGAATATTATTCAGCCTTAAAAAGGAATGAGATTCTGATACATGCGAAAACACGGATGAATCCTGAAGACATCAGGTTGAGTGAAATAAGCCTGAGACAAAAGGACAAATATTATAAAATATTCCTGATATGAAGTAATTAGAATAAGCAAGCTTAGAGAGTCAGAATTGAGCATATAGGTTACCAGGGAATGTGGTATAAGGAATAGGGAGATAAGGCTTAAAATTATAGCATTTCTATTTGGAACAATGGATGTTTTAGTAATGGATGGTGGTGATGGTAGCAAAACATTGTGAATGTAATTAACAGCACTGAAATACATACCTGAACTTGGTCAAAAGGGGAAATGTTAGAGTCCGTGTATGGTACTAGAATAAAAATTTTTAAAAAATCCATGGAACTGCACAATACAAAGAGTAAACCCTAAATTAAACCACGGACTATACTTAATAGTACAATAAAAATGTGCTTTCATCAATTGTAACAAATGTACCACATCAATGCAAGGTGTTAATAATAGGGTGGAATATGGGAATCCTGTATTTTATGCATGATTATTCTGTAAACTCACAACTTCTCTAATAATAGTAAAATAAATGGAAGTCATGTATCTTCTTTCCAAATGCACAGGAAGATTTATCTCAAAGCTAATGGCATTGAAGCTTCAGAGAGGTCTGTATACATGGCCCTTCCAAGGCACTGAATATAATTTTTAGATGTAACTTGGTACTCATTTTCTTAAATAGGTATTCCAAATTGTATAAACTTAGGACACCATAAAACCTGAATCTGCCCCTGCCTATAAATGACCATGTATATGACAAAGACACAGAAAATAGCCCTGAATTACATATTCTTAGCAGCATACTTATTCTCTTACCAATGAGGTCTCCAATTCTATTTTTTTTTTTTTTTTTTTTTTTTTAGCTGATGTTCTGTACCTATATGGTATAATTTTGACAGGCATTCTAATAGTCAGAGACAATATTAGTGCAATGATGGCTTGGGATAAGAGCTGATAGCAAGAACAGATGGTCCAGGCAAAAGGTGCCCAAAGGGATATGATGATGATGCCATGTGATAGTTGTTTTAGAAGTCCGAGAGGGTAGCATGCTGCAGAGATTAAGTTGGGACTCTGAAACCACACTATGTGACCTGCACTCAAATTGATTGATTTACTCAGTGAATTTAATGGATGGGCCTTACTCATTTTGAATAGGAAAAGAAACCTGCTGTATCTTCCCTATTCATGAGCTCATTCTCCAATTTAGGAATGTTGTCTCATGGCCAAAGCAAAAAACAACCTCCTAGTTGGGAAGCAAAGGTTTTTTGCATTACGCAGATGTTAACATTTTCTGTGCTCAGGCTATTTTTATTCAGCAGCACAGACGGTAGTGTAAGCACAGATTTCTTCAGCAGTTTTTATTATAGCAGGTGTGGGATCCTAGGCCATTGTCCTTAAAACACACACACACACACACATTCACTACCTACGTTTGAACAGCTTGGGAACTAATGCCATTCTTTATTTGTGATCATTCAGCTGTCTGCTTCTTGTTTAAAAAAAAAAAAGGCATAAAATGTAATTCAAGGAAGCCTTTTTTAAATGAGAATGACTGAGATGTCATGAAAGAATGTTACAATAAATCATATCAGAGGCATTTCAAAGCAGGACCTATCTGAAAATGAAATAATCTGGGTTCCACAGGAGACTCACTTTAGAGGAACGTAAGCTCTGTCTCAGAAGTAGGTTTTACTTAATCAAATGAGTAATGGCCTAACTCCCTAGAGGCAGGTGGACTGATTGGAACTCATTGTTTTAGGATCTCAGCAGCAAATGAAGAAGGAAAGCATAAAGAGTATTAATGTTGAAAAAGATATGCTGTTGTGAAAAAGAAGCCCATCCAATGAACAAAGTCAAGGTACAGTGGTACATGCAGTATCCAATGAGAACTAACTATCCACACAAAAGACTTCTCCTTCCCCTTTAGGAATACTGCTCTAGAATTGTAGACCTGACACCACAAGTGACTGCCCAGCTGGGGACTATATTTCTCTGCTATCCTTGAATCTAAGTGGGTCTATTTGACTAGTTATTACCAATGGAACATGAACAGAGTGACATGTTTCTTTTCCAGGCCAAAGTGGTTAAGAAACATGTAACCCATCTCGACCATTTCCCCAATCCTCTTTATAATTATCTGCCTGATGGATGCTGACGTTGAGGTTGGCAGATCCACTAGTAGCCCAGTACCCAACATGACTGCATGGAATAGAGACCTCAGCAGACCTGGAACCACCTTGCACTGTTAAGTGAGAGAGAAATAAAATCATACTGGTGTGTGCCTCTGAGAAAATTATGCTCAAAGTTATAATATACCTGTTATGTGAATCCGATATTCCTCCTTTAAGATATTCGGGAAGAAAGGAATCTTGAACTGCATGTGAGCAGTGTGTAACCCAGGGAGATTTACATCAACGTCTCCCATGAAATGTGGGAATTCCCAATCCTGTCAGAGAAAATCAACAGAAAAACTTATTTGTGATTTGTTTCATTCCTAAGAAGCAAAACACCAAAAGTTGACTTTTTATAAGCCCATATTTTAAAATCATTTAAATGCAGCCAGCTGTTGGATGTATCAGTTTAGTTCTGTGATGGTTATTTTATGTACATTAGGTAGCAGTAAGCATTCAAAATTAAAATTAAGTCATAACTTACATCCTCAGATTTTCTCTTTACAGGGGTAATAAGAAACCAATATAGAATTGATTTGCCTCTATACATGTTTCCCTTTCTTTCTGGAAAATTGATCTTAACTTTTTATAGGAAGAAAGTGCACTACATTTTGTAAATATGGAGTATTTTTGCAACATTTTGTTTCACTACTTAAAAAATATGAATCCTATAATAGCATATTTTGTGTAAGAGGACAAAGCAAAGAGGATTTGATTCTCTTATCCAAATTCTACAATTAAAATCAAAGTACTGTTATCAATCATTTCCACGTGCTACTATATGGAATGTAAAATGCCAGACTCTCATCCTGCTCTCTTGCAATTCAGCATCAATCCGAATCCAGTGACAGAGGATCTGGAGTAGTAGCAAGAAAGAATGACAGTAAATTAATTCCCACGTTGCCATTTCTTGGTTGTTTAGGGAAAATCTGGTGGGATGACCCTCTCTCTTGTAAGAATCATAACCAAAGAAGCAAATAAGGATATTTTTTAGGTGTCTCACCTGCTCTTGGTTTTTATACTGATGTTCATAGCGGCATTATTCATAATTGCCAAAAGATGAAAGCAACCTGAGTGTCCATCAGCAGATGAATGGATAAACAAAATGTGGTATATACACACAATGGAGTTTATAACTACCATGAGAAGAGAGACTACACTCAATTTGAAGAAACACTGGAGACGGATCCATTGTCATTAATATAAACCCTTCTACTTTTAGAAGTTAAAAGATCTCTAATGCTATTTAGTGAATTTAGTGAATATATTTTTAAAAGAACATGAATAAAAAAATTAATGAACAAAATATTAGTTTGAGATTTCAGTACATTATCTCATTACAAAAAAGTTACATCTTCCCAAGACCTATATATGCAGTGGACAGAGTTGTGCTAATATAGTGCCTGAACATTTTAGGGGTTTCCATGTCCACTCCATTCTTCTCTGCTGAGAATTCTGGTTATGGGAGAATGGGCCCTGGTAGAAAGGAGAATATGTCAGTGGTGCTAACCACATAAGCCTTCAAGGTATATTGGTTTCTTGACCTATGGATCACTTCAAACTGCTAATAAGAAATAAAAATACAAGAAGAAAATTGAAATGATGTAAACTATCCCTTTCTAGCTGTGTGAATGCAAATCTTTTGTTGGTCTTACCAACCCTGGATTTTCAGACATCAACAGTAAATAGGCATGAAATTTTGGAAATTCAGAAAACCTGAAGCATTAGAGATGAGTGAATTTGGGACAATTTTAAAAATGCAATTTTATTGAGATATAGTGACATACCAGATAATCATCCAAAGTGTACAATCAATGGTTCATGGTATCATATAGTTAGTTACGTATTCATCACCACAATCAATTTTGAACATTTTTATTACTTCAAAAAATACAACTTAGAATAAAAATAGAAAAGAAAACTCAAAACATCCCATAACCCTTATCCCACCTATTATTTACTTATTTGTTGTCTTTATTTTATTACTCATCTGTCCATAAACTGAATAAAGGGAGGGTCAGTCGTAAAGTTTTCACAATTACACAGTCATACCGTAAAAGCTGTATAGTTAAATGATCATCTTCCAGAATCAAGGCTACTGGATTGCAGTTCAACAGTTTCAGGTATTTCCTTCTAGCTATTTTAATACACTAAAAACTAAAAAGGGATATCTGTATAATCCATAAGAATAACCTCCAGAATGACCTCTCGACTCTATTTGAAATCTCTCAGCCACTAAAACTTTATTTTGTTTCACTTCTGTTCCTCCTTTTGGTCAAGAAGGCATCCTCAATCCCATGATGCTGGGTCTAGCCTCATCCCCAGGGAGTCATGTCCCATGTTGCCAGGGAGAACTTGGGATACTTTAATTTAAATATTAATACAAGTGGGATTGGTAATAATACCCAAGAACCATTTCTGAGTTTAAAGGTGTATTTGCTTATTTATTTTACTAATGCCATCTTTGTTATTTCTTTGTTACTTGGAAGACTCTTGCAAAGAGATCTGAAATTGAATTTAGTCTTTTGCAACTGATGAAAAATCATGCTTGGCAAAAAATGACCTGATAACCAGAGTATCTTTTATTTGCCTGGATAAATGACACAAAACATTACCAAAAGAGCAATTCTCTTTTTATTTCTTGATTTAAGGAAGAGAATAATTCTGGTAGTAATTGGGCAAGCATACTTAAAAATCATCTTCTTTTTGGAAAGATGTTCTTGGACTGCTCCCATTTAGCTTTTCCCTCTATGAAACGAAATTTTTCTGCTGGGTATGAAATTGGCTTTGGCTTGTAAGTAATCTCTAGAGATTTCTTGTAGACTCTAATCAAAAATTCATAATTGAGGAAATAATTTCTCAATTATTTCCCACTTGTACTTAGAGACAGAAAGATGACTTAAGGAAGTGGGGAGTGTAGGAAAAGGGGAAGGGAAAGTCTTACTCTTTATACGGAAGATGATCTTCCTTTTTTTCTTTGATAAAGAAGCGATCAGGGCAGGGAGTTAGGGAAAAGTGTGAGAGAACTGGTACCATGAAAGGACATTAAAAAAAAAAAAATGAGATGTCTCATAAAGTTTCTCAGATCCATCCTTTCTAATTTATTTTTCATAATCACCACATTTTGTTTTCCACAACTTTTTTACTTAGTCTCATAATTCCCTGCCTTCATTCTTTCCCTACTATTCCAATTTCTGCATCTCATTTCCTTCTCTGCATACTTCTACCAGATGCATTGTTCTTGAATACTCTGGCCTAACTGGACTTGGAGTGGAATAATAATCATAGTAATGCTACTTTTTTTTTTAGCAGGGTATTTTGGGCTAACCTTAATAGAATGGCTATCTGAGGCTGGTGAGCCCCTGGTATTTAAAGGAGGCAGGACAAGGAGTGAGGGTGATAATCTGAATCTCCCGAGTTTTCAGTCTCTTCAGCTAGAAATTGAGGTTAAATATATCAACCTCACAGGCTTCATGGGAGTGTGAGATAACACCTGGACAGCAATTAGCACATTGCTAGAGACAGAGGGAAGAGGCTGGGGAAATGACCAACAGCACTGTCAGTTTCCCAGCATGATTCCAGGTTAGGTTTACCCTGAGAGTGAAGCAGAAGATGCTGATAGGTCTGTTTGCAGGAGGATCGCACATAGCGCTGCTTCAAGGCCCAGGTGCAAAAACAAGAAGGCTGTCTTCTTTCTGCCATCAACCACTGCACAGCTCTGGGATTGCTGTCAGAGCAGATGTCTCCCAGAGGGCACTGAGGGCAGGGCCGGAGGGACGGGTGCCTCCCTCACAGAGGCATGTGGCAGTGGCTTCATGAGGAGATTGGAAGAGTAGAAGCCAATGTGTTTCTTGTGCAATGTGGGTCTCACTGTGGTGACCTCCAGAAATAACTGTGGGAGATTTCAGGGTAGGGGAAAGAGGAATGGTTCCTTATGTGAGTAGGAGCTGCTGAGTCAGCAGTATGTGTAACCAATGGCTGGGGAAATCCGTGGACCTTTGAGCTATAAATTATTGAGCATTTACAATGTTCTAGCATCATCTTAGGCTGTATAATTATACTTGCACACAAAACAACCTGAAAGCTTGCTATTGTTAATCCATTTTACAGATGAAAACATTTGACCCCAGAGAGGTCATGGCTTGTTCAAGGTGCTATACCAGCCATGTGACAGAGCCCAGGTTTTATCCAGCTCTAATGACTACTTACTTTCTGCTAGGCCACACTGTCTTTAACTGTGAAAATTGACCTCACTTACTGTTTTCTATTCAGAACTGGAATTATTCTTACCTGCTGTATCTATTCTAATTGAGAATCACCGGTAGCATCATTGCCTGCTCATCTCTCAACAAAAACCAGTTCCAAGAAAGGGTCTAAACTACTGTTCCTCCCACCCCAGAAACCTAATGCTTATTTATCTAATACTATTTTGACCAAGATAAAAAAGATCATCTTTAACTCTTTCTCCACTCAGCAACTGTACTTGGGAGAGTTGGATTCTAATCAGTCTAGAATGACTGGGAAGGTCTGGCTAATGGGTGACTGATCAGAGAAAAATGAGATTCTCCTGGCATGAGAACTATGGCTTTATAACCGATTTCATCACAGATTATAAATAAACGTTGAGAGTCATATCTGTCTTTCCTTCTGCACAAATGTAAAATAGATATTTTGAATACAAGGTGAACATGTTGAATTAAGAGAATGATGAGCAAGGTATGATTGGCTGCTCAGTCCCAGGGTAGAAACAGGCTAATCCTGTCCAGGAATTGCATATCACTAAATGTTCATTTATTTTGTTCCTCAAAATATTAACAGTGCTTAGTAATTCAAAGCTTCCTTACTGCTCTCTGCTATTAGGAATAACAATGACTGCAGAAGTCTATCAGATTCGCAGTTCAGTGATGTGAGAATCATTTAAATCCATCACATCATGCTATTGTAGTTCTCATCAGTTCATGGTGATGTACACAGTACGACAGACTTTTAACTTTGCATCTTGCTTCCTATATGAGACACAGCTAATTTTCATTCAGAAGGAATTTCCCATATAAAAATAAGTGAGCAATTCCATGATGTATATCTAAATTTACTTCTTGCATATGATGGTTTATTTCTGCCCATTGTAATAAAAATCAGTTACCGATCCCTATTATTCATGGGCCACATTTGGACAGAATTCAGGACAATGTTAAGCACATAGGCAAGATGGAACAACAGTTTCCGGATATCCTGTATTCATCATTTCCCTGTTTTCTCACTGAAACCTCAGGGTCAAGGAAAAGAACTTGGTACTATGCAGAGGAACTCAGGCTTGAAGCCAAACAGTCTTGATTTCCCTGACTGGCATTCAATTTGCCAAATGAAATGAAGAGAACTCATTTCTATTTAGACAAGCATTAGAGGATACAAATGTAATAACACTGATTACTTTACCCTGCAAAAGTATAGGCATGGTATCAGAACAAGTCGTATTTTCTGGGCTAAAGATTAGCCACCTGGTTTTCTGAGGAAATTAAGAGAAAGATTAGATTAGACTTTACCAAGAAGTATTGTTAACAACTTAGAATGGAATTGACAAGAGACTCTAAAATGTTAATGTAAATTATCAACCATTATCAATGTAATAATTTGTGTATGTCCTCTTTGAGGCATTCAATTTTTGTGCTTTAAATTTTCTTAAAAGCCAACTTTACAGAAGTATTTCTTTTTTTGTTACTTTCTATTCCTCCATATTTCAGAACTGTATTTAAATTCATGTAAGTCAGAACTTCATTCTATCCAAAATCTTCCCCATCTTGTAAAGTGTCCTTAGCTTTTCTATACCTAGCAGTGTCCTAGCAACAGTATTTAGATGATAGTGAGCAGTGGTAGTCTGAAGAATTGTACTTGTGCTTTGTGTGATATTTATGTTTCTTATTAAGAATCTCGAATGCCTGATTTCTTTCAGCAACTGTTTGCTTCTAATTGCCAAAGTTGCTGTAGTATTGCTTTGCCAAAGAAATCCTTAGAACCCTTGATGTATAGTAGATTTTGCTTATTTGTTTCTTGCCTGTCTCCCCCAATGGAATGTAGACTCCAAGGAGCTTACAGAAATTTTGTTTTTTTCACTGCTGTATTCCCCACATCTGAAACAGTGTACAGCACATAATAAGAAATCAATTGTTTGTTAAATTGATGAATGGAGCTCTCAGAAAGTTAAAGATACACAACATGAAACCCTTTTTGGTTTCATGTAAATGGAAACATAGGCTGGATTTAAAAAAAAAGAGAGATAACACAATAAATTCTTGTTTTTGTAAATAAATATCACACATCAGCCTTAGACTTAAATTTATGAAAACAAATTGTTTTAATTTTTCTTTATAATCTAGGTATGCTGGAATCATACAGAAAGTAACACAAACATCAAGCCATCTGCCATAGATCCCAGAGGAATGTGGACAGCAGGTAATCAGGAAGCAGAAGTCAAATGTAAATACTGTAAGACCAGGCAGTTAATGTTTGGAGAGTTAGTAGAAATGCTTTTGAGATGATCCAAGACACATTTTTGGTCACCATGTAAATGTTAAGAAGCTTATGAGACTTGTTCAACCAAGTCAGAAAACAAGGAAAGAGAAGATAAACCAATGTATGATAAAAAGGGTGGGGGGGGGCATTTCCCACAGTGGATGACAGCACAGGGTGTGAAGGCAAGGTTGAATATAAGAGATATGAGATGCCCGGTAATAAAGTGTGAAGGATGTATACAAGAGAGAGAGCAGGAGGTTACTTCTTAGATGTCCTTTGACAAATACCTTTTTTCCCCATTTGTTGTACTCTCATTTTCTTTCAATATTCAGCATTGTTTTTTCCCCTCAAGGGCAAATGAATTCTATAACTTTTGGAGCTTTCTCTCAAAAGGCAGATTGGCTATTTAAAGCATTTTAAATGTTTGGAGAAAAATCTTAGCTTTCTGGTTGAAGTACGCTTTTGCCAACAAGTAGCAGAGATGGCAGAGCTCATTCATCATGGAAACAAATACGAGTCAAACTCTGAGCCCTTTCTTACAATGTTTTAAAGGCCTTGATGCTTAAGTGTTTTTGTGTATCAATGAACTCTCAAAATTATTGCTGCTCAAACAATCCAATTTATCCTAGGGATCTATTTTGTAGTGTTGTGTACCATCTTCATCAATAAACTCTGTCTTACTTGCAAAGGCCAATGTGAATTCTCCTGTTTCATTCTGAAGCCAACATACATCAACGAGATGTAAGTAATGGTTTAGTGCCTATGGAAAAAGCAAATAAGTCAAGCCCAGAGCAGATCTGAAAAGTAAGTATGGTCTGTCACTTTCAGGAGACCTTGCTTTGAGGCTCTGGCAAGATAGCTGTGGGTTTTTAAAAACAAGCTTTATTACATCTGGGCACCTTGAAAACATCATTCTTTTAATGTACCATGGTGGAAGAGTGTCTGATGAAAAGCTTTGGGCCCTGCCCTGGCAGACTGAAGTGACAGAGGGCAACATAAAAGTAAGTCTTTTAAGTGTTTACAACCAATAGAAATGCACCTTGTGAGATCTAGGAATAATGGGAAATCAATACCCCTCACTGGGCCAGTATACTTCACCAGTCCGCAAGGAAAGAGTGCTTGACATCTTACAGCTTCCAGTAAAGGTGGGAAAAACCCAAACCACTAGGCAGGTCCAGTTGTTGATAAATCATGTTAGTGGGAAGACTAAATAAACACATTGTTATGACTCAGTAGTAGCTCATTTTGGATAGAGTCTCCCATTAGTTCTCAAACAATAACTTGACCTACCTAGCATTTCTCAAGGAGAATGAATGTTAAGTATTTAACAAATTGGTATGCTTTTCTTTACTCAAATGGGAACACCTTTAAAAAGGAAAGAATAAAGTCTAGTAGAAGGAAGTTATTGAGCTACACATTTTTCAGACACTGGCTGCAGTTTAATAGCACAAAGCCCCTGCTTTTTCTGTGCTTTGTTGTATTTGCACATTTGGTAAAAATGTCACTGCTCCAGTATCTGTTCTGGCTTACCATGTTTTTGCCAGCAACAGTCACATTCAATTGTCTGAATGAATAATTTCTTCTATGGACTATATAGGAAAATTAATTGCACCCTGTCAAAAGAGTAAATATTGTTCTCCTTGGTAAAATTTTTATCTAATATTGAAGTCATTTTTCTTCATGAAAATATTATAATAGTGGAAATCATGGGAAAATGTGATGTAGTATAAAAACATCCACTTTGGAAACAATAGAAAAAGTGTAAAATAGATTTAAATATCAGATGAGTGGTAGAGCTCATTGACCTATAGGGTCCCCTGCAATGGTTTCATTTCTATGGTTTTTTCCTTTTTTTTTAAGGAATGTCTCATGGAGCATATGTTCTAGATCAGGAGTCAGATCAGTCAGTCAGCAAATAATATAATGTGATATCAAATAGTGATAAGTGCTATGAAGAAAGTAAAGTAGGGCAGGGGGATGGAGAGTACTGAATTGGGTGTGGGTGCTATGTTAGCTGAAAGAAAACTGAGGCCAGCTTTATGTGGAGTACTGAATGATATGAAAAAGCAAGTCATGCAGAGCTCTAGAGGAGAATATCAGCTAGAGAGAGGAGCTAGTACAAAGACCTTGAGGAGAAAATTAGAAGAGTGTGTTCCAAAAAACAGCAAATTTCAAGTGGTATAGGAGTGTGAGTGATTTGGAGAGTGGTGGGCTGGCAGCAGGAGGAATAAAGACCAGTCAGGAGATTTTGTAGTAGTTTGGTTGTGAGATGCTATTGGTTTTAAAACAAGATGGTCAGATGATCAGGTCCAGAAGTATTTTGAAGTTGTCACCAACTGAACTGATGACTAGATTGAATGTGGGATGTGAAGAACAGAGTGTAATCAATCATGATTTCTAGAATTTTTTACTAGAGTACTAGAGTAATTGGTAAGTGGTAGCAGCTTTTACTAAGAAGGGTGAAACTGGGGAACCAATATACTTGCAGAAGGTAAGGAAGTGGGGAAGAAGTAAAGATCTGTTCAGAGCTTGCTAATATGGAAAAGCCTATCAGACATCCAAGTGGAGATATTGTGTAGGCATTTGGGAAGCTTAGAGGAGAGGCCAGGTCTGGAGATACAGATGTGGGAGTCACTGGTGTTACCTACTGATTTAAAGCCATCAAACTGGATAAAATCATCTAGAATGGAAGTGTAGAAAGCCAAGAGGAGAGGGACAGAGACTGAACACTGAGGTACTCCAAGATTTACAGATCAGAAGAGGAGGATCAGTAAAGAAAACTGAGGAGGACTGGTATGAATTAGAAAAAGAACAGGAGAAAAATGGTGTCTTAGAAGCAAGGTGAAAAAGTGTTTTGAGAAGGCAGGAGTTTTCAACCATGTTAAATGCTGCTGAATGTATGAGTAAGAAAAGGATTGAAAATTAACTTTAGGATTTGACAATATGGAGGTTGCTGATCTTGATAAGACCTCTGAGCTCCAGGGGAAACTGATCTTGGGGACAAAAGCCTGATCAGAGTTGGCTAAAGAGAAAATGGCAGAAGTAATAAGTATAGAACTATTACGAGCAGCTTTGCTATTGGTGGGAACAGGGAACTGAGGCAGTAGCTGGAGAAAGACTATGACCATGTTAAGTTCACGGAATTTTGTTAGTGTAAAATAAATCGTATTTTCTTAGAACAGGAGACATTCGGACACGAGAGTCTCTCTTTAGGTTTTCAGTAGTTTCTGCTGTGACTGATGTGAAACACTGGTGTGTACCAGCATGTACGTGCTGTTTACACCAGACAGCTGTTCTGATTGTGCCAGTGTCCATTCTACTTGGTTAGTACCTCTGCTGTATCAGTAGTTAAACATTCTGTCTTTGTGAAGTCAAGATAGCTTCTCTTCTGAAAATCAGGGCTAAATTTACTGTGTCTTGAATACAGCAAATATTTAGAAACAATAGACTTGATTCTCACTGGTTTTTACTCAGTGGGGTTTCCTTCTGTTTTCATCTTTCCTAGTAAAGGCTTCAAATTCTGGAAAACTCACTGAGCCCCAGCCCTTGACCCCCATGGACCTCCTAGTGATTACATGTAACAAGAAGCAAAACCTTTAGAGCAATGGATTTGAACTGCCAGACTCTCCACAAGTAACTTCAATGAGTTTTAGGTCAAGATTTTTCATCCTCTGAGTTCTAGAGAAAAATTATCCACCCTCAAGTAAGAGAGTCAAGACTAGGAAAATAAGATACATAGGGGAACAATAGAGAGACGGAAAGAATAAAATACACTTTGTTGTTTGAGAATTATACCCTCAGTGAATTGAAAATTTTTCTGAAACTATTGTTAGTCCAGATGTCAATGGCCAAGAAAAACCTAAAACGCCATTGCTTTCCCAGTCAGGCATCTATGGGAGAGATATTCTACCACCTCAGGGTTCTTTTGGAAAGCAAATCTACATGCAGGGTAAAGAAGCCTATCACCTTAGCAGTTGCCTGCCTTGATGCTGAAACAATCCATTCAGAAAAGCCTGAGGTGGCTACTGCAGGCTTGACTTGCAGATTCCACACAACACTATTAGAGTTAATGTGAAGTCTGTATTTTTTACGGAATTTCCCAATAGTACATTTAAGTTCTCCATAGGATTGCACCACATTATTATTCAACTAACTCAACAGTTATTCAATACACAAAGCATCTTTTCACAAAGAATATAAAATGGAAATAATAAATGAGGAAATAAGCCATCTATACCCTTTTATAGATGTAGACAATAAGTCTCTGTGAGGTTACAGTCCTCTTCCTATCTCATCTTCTCTACTGGTAGAGAAAAGATCAGATGAAATCAGTCAGTAGCCACTGGACTATATTCCACTACAGCCCTCTTCATGTTACTGAAAACTCCTCAAGAAATTCCTGTTTAGGAGATTGTCTATATTTTCATATTTTATTCACACAAAGGATGTCATGAGCTTGCTCTGGACTAGACATTTGATAGACTTACTCTACTGTAAACTACATGCAACCATATATAGTAGGTAGGAGTCTTCTCATTTTCTATAGGTATAAACTGAAGCTAAGAGATCAGTCAAGTAACTAGCCCAGTGCTGCACAATTGGTAAAAAAAGGATTTGTAGCCAGGTCAGTCTGACCCCAAAGACTTTTTTTTTCACCATACCAAGCTTTTCCTTCACTTTTTTTTTTAAATCTTTTTCAAATCATGCTCTAGTGTTGCAATTATCTACCCACCTTAAAAGCCAATTGTTATGCCAATATGCGTTTCTGTTGGTAGCTAAATTATATCTGTAATGACAGGTTTCCTTTTATTGGTATATTGTGGCTCATCTTGAAATAACATTTTCTCAGAATTACTTTTTACCTGCGGTACATGGGGAGAGAATGGCAGTGGACTAGGTTTATCCTGCAAGTCACTGACAAAGCCTGTAAGATATTCGGGTTGAGATGCACATTTCACTTTACGTGCTTTACGGCCATCTTAGAATGTTTACTGCCAATGCATAGAGATGGCTCTAAACTCAGAATATTTCTAGTAATGAATATTATCTCCTTAACTTCCTTCCACTTCAGTTTTCTCACCTGAGGATATTTGTCATCATGCTTAATACTCTGATGGCAGACTCTGATATCTTTGCATGGAAAAAACGGGTGGATTTCAGGATGATTTAGTGTCCACTAGTAATGACTGTCAAACTTTGTAACTGTCTAAAAAGAAGCAACTTTTATGTTTGTTTGGAACTTGTATGTCAGTAGGATTTGTGCCCCAAACATTTTGTGGCTGTCCATATCAGGTGATAACCTATCATGTTATGTAGGTGACTTGAGGTAGAGTAAAAGGCACAAGAAAGAATCTATAAGGGTAATAATAATGTTTATTTTTCACAGCAATTTAAAATAACACATGTTTACATGTGTTATTGGGAGCCCCCCTCCCCACCTCAGCTATTAAACTTCTTTTTGCTCGTAATTATGATCAAGAGAGGATGACAACGTCCATAAGTATAAAATTATTAAAAATTTTATTCAAAGCCATTCTTTACATGTAATTTTAAACAGAATTATCAGTGTAACTTAATAAATATTAAAGTCAAAACTTCATATGGTATCTCTGTACAATATATCAGATTTCTAATGAAATCTGTCATATTTAGAAATATTACAAACAATATCCTTAAGCATATTTGGAAACAAAGTAATCATGAACTTTGGTAAGGTGGTAAAAATGATCAGAAAATGATTTTAAGCTACCTCAGGATAATATCTCATAAAATTTTTATTCATAAAAATTGGTAAGCCTATGGCTCTGATAATTGCTTTTAATACACAGAAAAGCTATATGGAAGCAATCATAAAAACTAAACATAAAACATAAAAGTTTGCCTTCAAGCAACTTGGTGAGTCACAGATAAATATGAAATTATTACATTTGCCACTTGCAAAAAGCTTTGCTTTATGGATATACGCAACACTATACGTATCAATCAACATGTTATTTTTTCCTATATAAACCCAGGGGCACTTGTTTCATTGCCTCTCACTAGAGGAGAAGTTGGCAAATCAATGTTGTAATGAAACTGTTCAGGCAATAGATTATATTCAGAAATTAGTTCTCTGAAAAAGATTCCAAAATGTTTTACAAATATATAATTTGCCAAACTAGAGATATACAGATATCCAGAATACTATATTTCTCTTTGAAATGGTAAATTCATGCTTTAACAACTATACACAATTCAAAAACTTCAATTAATCTTGTATCATTTGCCTTTCAACTAGCTTTAACCAGAAATGGAGACTTCTTTAAATCTCTTCCTTGAAAATACTTATGAAAAACGTTTAGGTGTTTTAATTCAAGCACCTGCAGGGTATGAGAATTAACAAAGACTCTGTGAAACATTTCTTCAGTTGCAAATCCTGAGCCTCAATTACATACAATGCAACAGAATAAATATTATTATCAAAGTTAATAATTTTTCTATTTTCCTATTCAGATCAAGAGCTTATGAATTAGCATGCCTTTGCTAACACTTATATAGTATGATTAATAGGTTATTCATACTATGATCCAAAATAAAGAGATGCCCTCTAAATTTACTTAAATGAAAGGAAGTAGATTTCCCTTCATTAATTTTATTAAATATTCTTCTTGACACACTTTCAGCAAGGTATTGTAATTGGTGTGCTGTCATAACAATAGCCACCCTTTAAAGAGCTCTTATATGACACAAGCTCTGCACCAGGTACAACTCTTTACATACACCATTTAATTTTACCTTTAAAACAATCCTATGAGGTTGTTATTATTTGTTTCATTTTGTGCAATGGTGGAAACCGAGATTCAGAGAGGTTACCTGACTTACCCATCACCATACGGTTAATAAATGGAAGAGGAAGATCCAAACCTAGGTTTGTCCAACCCCATACACAGTGTTCTTTATTCTTCACTCATGAAGCTGAGTAGGAATTGAGCATGTCCTGGCTCTGACTGACCTTAGATTCCTGTTGTGGTCTAACAGGTGCTTCTTTTGTCTCTTAGTGAGCCCCAGCAAGTTATTGAGTTGTGTAGACTTGTTTGTCCATATGTGTAAAGCCTTCAGGCTGCTCTTCTGTTTTATTGTTTGTTTCTTGTCCCTACTCCCATCTTGTTGATTTCCACAGTCATTATTTTCCACTGAAAGTAGATCTTTTTACCACTACCACCATTTCTAAGCTAACATTTGTTGAAAGCTAATCTATTTTATTTTTTTCAAGAAACAATTTTCTCATCATCTTTTCCTTTCATGCCATAGTCTTTTATTTCTCATCGTCTTTTCCTTTCAAGCCATAGCCTTTTATTTGCCAGATATTTGCAGACCCAATAATTATTTTTTTGTCGGTCACTCTTCTAAGCATTGACGATGCAGCAAAGAGCCAGGCAGACAGGACCCCTGCCTTCCTGGGGTTTACAATTTGAAGGTGGCATAAACACATAAACAAAATAATTTAGGGAAGTGCTAAGTTCTAGAAAGAAAATAAAACAGGATGATGGGTTGACAGGAGCTATTTTAGATAGGGTTAGAGATTTCTTTCAGGATAGCCTGTGTGTGCAAGGTGCCAGGTGCTGGGATTGTTGTCACAGATACCACAGGGTCCAACATGGACCGACAGAGCTCTACTGTAAGTAGCTTAAGTCTAGTGGGAGACCTAGCAAAGAGTCAACTAAATGAGTGCTGAGGAGGAAATACACTAAGGACCGAGAGAGTAACAAAGAAGGCTCTCAGGGAGGCATCTTGGAAGAGGCAACAACTGAGCTGAGAACTTGAGGATAAGAAGGTTCTAGCCATACAAAGAGCAGTGACTATTGAGCAAAGTAAGTGCTCAATTGTCATTTTTTATGCCTTTATGCCAGGTATTCTACTGGCTCCGAGGAACACAATGATGAGCAAAACCTATTGTGCACTCTAACATCTTGGAGCTTCCAGCTAGTGGGGGAGTTGGATACAAATCAAATAATGATGGAACTAGATCTTGGTACTTGCGAGGTTAATTTGTATAGCCATACCTATCCAGTCACCCAGCCATCGTGATGTCATCACTTTTGGTATATGCAATACTTTTTGGCTATTTTTCCTCATTGCATGAACCAAAAATCTTCTGTTACAGCTCCATGGTAAACTACCACAGTGTTCATTAACTTTACATGTTTGTGTGTTGATTATATTCTCCTTGAAGGTACAGGCTATTAAACTTTCATATCTCTCTCAGTCCTTAGCACAATGCTAAATACATAGAAGGAAATAACCATTCATCTTTTGACTATTCACCAATATTTACTGAGTGCTTATTATGTGCCAGAAATTATACAAGGATCTGAGAAACCAAGATATAAAGCAAAATTCCTGCTTCCAAGAAGCTCCTCTTCTATTAGAAGAGACAAGTTAAACAATAAAAGATTATGTGGAAACACCATAACAGAGGCATGGAACTGGTTCCCCATGGAGCCAGTTCCCTACTGGACCACTGGGGAAGGAGTCCTTCATTCAGGCTGTGAGAGAATGAGTAAACGAACCAATCATTCTCTGGCTTCTCCTTTCAGAGTGACCACAGAGTGAAAGTATGTAGACCCTGCTGTAGGAGGATGTAGTGGTACAAATTGCTCATCTTGGTTATATTAGGTGGAGTTGCTGGTTTTAAACACAGACCAAATGAATTTTTCTCAGTGGGTAACTTTGACTTACATAACTTTAGGTTATCTGAAGACCCTCTTTACTTATCACATTTTGATATAAGTCCTGTTTTTCTCAAGATAGACCCTGCTTGCTAGAATATGTTATAAAATAGAAAATACAATCTATACAACTGCTGCAAAGCTTAATGCATACCATTTGAAGACCATTGCCAAGGTAATAAAAATGACAATGGTTTGCAAAATTTCTGTGAGCTAGTTGAAATGTTTTGGTATCTCACATTAATCTGAACAACTTGCAGTGCTGCTTCTGACCATTAACAGATAAAGACAGACATATGACTTAAGATCACTGAGAATATTATTGAGAACAATGATTAAAACGTCAGGATTCCCAAGTCTATGGTCAAGGCTGCATTCCTTATTCATATTTCAGCTCGTATTGACTTCATGCTCTAGTCATCATCAAGATCGAACGCCATTTGGAAAAACATTGGCCTGGCAGTTTCCTTGGTTGGTATTTACATCACACATCAATATTTTTTAATGTTTACCTTAACCAAAGTCAATATTTGTTTTTAATTGTTGATTTGAAGTAATTACTTTGGTAAATGATTATGGCATAAATCAGATAACCATCTAACAACCCATCACTGAAAACAGCTATGCACACATCTTTTTCCCAATTGCCCCTACATTAATAAGAAGATTGTACAATCTTCTTGAAATGGGATCTCATGTACTGGTATACATACATACACACACACACACACACACACACACACACTTTCCTAATTATTCCATAGAACATTCAACCATGTAAATTGAAATTAAGAGGGCAGAGAAATTACCTGTTCCATCTAAGTAAATCTACTTTTCTACATCAGGTTCAAATTTACGTTTTCTGTGATATTCAACTTTCTCTTTTTTTCCTGGATTTTTGCTATCAAAGTTAACTGAGTAATTCAATGAAAATGTGATGAAAAATAAAATCAAGCCATTTGTTTGATATTGAATAGACCAACAAATACTACTTTTTCATTTTTAAGTTAATCTGCTTTGCCAGCTTGCAAACATAGTTGGTCTTTAGACACAGTGAAGTTTTTATTTTCTCATTTATACATTAATTTGGAAGTATCTTACATGCAGTTATGTTTTAATATTCTTACCCATCAATTTTAATCATATAATTCTACTTCTAGAAATCTTCTCTGCCAAGGAAATAATTTTTGAAATAGAAAATTCTTATGCATAAAGATAGATTTTTAATATATTATTTATTATGTGAAAAAAGTAGAAGCAACCTTTTTCTAGAAGTAGAGTGGAACAAATTATGATATATCATTCCATGGAAACTTATATTCAGCTACATAGAATTAGAATTATGCAAACTTTATGATATATTGTTAAATTAAAAATACATAACACAGAATTAAATGCACACTATAATTCTAAACTCATAAATGCACATTAAAAGCAAAACAAAAACACTAGCAAAATACATCTAGGTAAAACACAAAATTAACTTTGTTATTTTAGAGAAATCATGAATGGTTTTAAAAAGCCCCTGTTTTTCAGATTTCTAAAGTGTCTGTATATTACGTCAACTTTATACACACACATATTTATATACACACTCTACACATTTTCCCATTTCTCAGGGCAATTCCTTTTTCTTTTGGTTTTAAATCTCTCTTTAATGCTAACATAGTCAATTTCTTCCTTTAAAGTTTAACCTTATATCCTCTTATAAATCTTGCTTTTATTTACTTTTAGTCGAAGCAATTCCTTTTCAGCTCTGGGTTCAAAGGGGATATAATATCACCTGCCTTCTCTCAGTGTCTCCAGGGTGCTGTGAGATTTAATGAGATAAAGTCCACACAGCACTTTATGCACCTTGGAGAAAGGTGTTATATAAAAACAATGCATTACAATTATTTATGTTATTATAAAACCCACAGAGATATGAGAGCTACAAGTTAGCAGAAGTAGACACGGTTGGACTAACTTCAACTGCAGGCTGGGCAATGCTCCTTAATGCCAAACTAGAAAGAATAATTCCGGGAGTGGGAGGAAGTGCTGCTGCTTCTCCCTCCCTGACTTAGGATAATGCCAAAAATGCTAATCCCCATTTCCTCTAAATGCTAAAAAAAGGATATACTAAAAGATCTGTTAAGATCCTTTTAAAGATCATAATATGCCTTTTATGTTTTTTGACATATTCTCTCTCTAGTTCTCTCTCTCTGTGCTTACTGCCAACTGAATACATTTCCAGTTTATTTATGGGAGTTAAATTTGTAGAGCCAAGGTTGAAAGGTGGATATCGCTGACTAATGGAAATTGTCATATGACCCGAGGGACTCATGAAGAATAATACAATTCTTTCGTTCAATTCATGGTCATTTAGTATGCCCAACTCCTGTCTAATGCATGAATCCCCTTTCCAGCTTCTCACAAGTGTCAACCACTCTCTGAACATTTCTAGTGAAGGGAAACTTGTTATTCTCAAAGCAAGCTCTGACACTTAGAATGTTCTACTCTACATTTAACCAGACCTTGTCCACTTGCTGTGCTGCTTTCTGAAGCCACACTGTGTCTCCCTCCTCTGACTTAGTCACTTCAATTCGATCAACACTTATTGTAGTTACTGTAGAGACACCTTGCTAGGCTCTGGGACACAAAGGATCATGACACTTCTATGTCCAAGCAAATCTCATAGTCTGGTAGTGACAAATACACAAGAATAGGTACAGTATCATAAAGGGTGGTAGGTACTAAGTTGCAGGTAGGAAACAAAGTGCCAAGAGGCAGAGAGGAGGGAGAAACTAATTTTGCCTGAAGGAAATCTAAGACAGGTCCCACAGGGTGTGATTTGTCCTCTGTTGAAAAGATGGCTAAGATTTTGCCATTTGGAGAAATTGTAAAAGACATGCAAATGGGTAAGATTTATGCAGGGAAGGTGAGAAGGTCCATGTGGCTGAATCTGAGTGGCAGGGATGAGGCTGAAGAGATGGGCAGTGTGCGAAGGGCTTTATGTTCAGTGTTTACCAACTGGACTTTATGCCGCAGGCAATGGAGCTGACAGATTCTGGAGGGGCGTGTGCTATGACCAGTTTTGTCCTTAGGAAGATTACTTTAGTGATGATGTAGGTAGAGCCTTGACTAGTGTGAGGAGAGTCTTATGTTAGGAAACTGTTGCAAAAGTCTGGGCAAGACATGATGAAGCCCGTAATCCAGTGGCATTAAGGCAGGGGTGAGATTTCAGAAATTAATTATGGCACTGAGTGTGAACTTAACTGAACATGGGAGCCAAAGGAGTGGGAGAAGCAAAAGGTGAATCTATTTTCCTTCCTTGAGAGACTGAATGGATGGTGACGTCATTAACAATAGCAACAAGAAAATAAAGGATGCGGGACAACTTTGAGGAGAATGGTTAAGGTAATAAAATGAGTTTTGAATGGTTAAGCTTCTTTTGGATATTCAGATGTTGCTCCAGAAGACAACTGGAAATATGGATCTACAACCCATCCCATCTATGTATTTTACACTTAATCTCGAAATTTGTCATTCTCTTCTTATCACGTCACACTAACCTATGCCCCACAAGTCAACTTTCAGGAGTAAAAGTAACAAGGTATTTCAGGACATCTTATTCTTAAAAAATCACCCCCCACCCCCAAACACACATTTCTGGAGAGTTACCAACAGATCTCACAGTTGTACATAAACCTTTCTCTCTCTCTCTCTCTCATTCTTTTAAACAGGTAAGAACCTATTGTTTTCTTTCCTTTTATTTCTTTTTCCTCTGACTCACAACAGATATCTTCTGATATCTGCCAGAGAAGCCAACGTCCATGAAACCACTGGGAAAATTCAAATGAGCCTTTGTGAATCTTTCTCTGTCGGGTGCTACAACAGCTGGTTTGTCTGTCCTGCTTCTTCTCCGGTTCAGGAGTTAGACCAACCTAGCCTCCTGCCCAATTCACATTTTGTGCTCTGTGCACTCTCTGCTTCTGTGGCTATATCTAGGCTACAAAGCAGTCATCTGCAATGTATCTGAAATTTTATAGAAATTTTGGAAAGGAGGCTAGGTTTCCATCATCAACATACTCTCCCTAGGAATCAAGTATACATTTTTGAGTCCTGCAGAATGGACTGTGTGACCTCCATGCTCAGTAACTTCTACTCCCCAAACTCTGGATTTATACCAAGCTTCTCTGTTTCAACTCTGTATTCCCCTAGGTTGAACTATTTCCCAAAAGACTCCTCAGTCCATCATGCAAATGGATGCTTGGCAGGCCAGGGGGCCTTCCAGATATATTGGATCTGATCTGATTGATGGTAAATACATCTTGGGTTATTATGTGTACTGTCACACATTTCAAGTGGCATAACCAGGATAGAACCTTTGGAACCTCCAAACAGCCAATGGAAAGGTGGTGTCTTATCAAACAGAACTAATCTCTTTATCTCTCATAGTTTCATTTTGAGCAACTTCAAGCACTAGTTCATTACTAAATTCAAACAAAAATTTGATCATTCTAAAGCAACATCAATTAGCAAATGGAAAGGTTCCTAAACAAATACAGAGAGCTGAAAAGGCCAAGTTGCATGAGAAAAATTCATTTTTCAAATTACTGTGCATCATTTAATTTTTACAACATCATGCAGGAAAGTTTAGTCACCTCAGCCTTTGGAAATAATAATAAAAACACAGTACCAAATGTCCATTTACTTAGGGTCTGCTGATTTTATTAATTTTAATACTAATCAAAAGCTATACATTATAAGCATTCTGGTCAAGTTACTACTAACTGCCTGCATTTCCTGGTGATTATGGTCCTACACAGAATTTTCAAAAGAATTGAGAAGACATCAAATTTCTTCCTATGACTAATTCTCTTTACAGCTTAATAACTCTAAAAATTGTTTCCCACATTAAAAGCACTTCACTTTCTTTTAATGCAATGTTCATTTTACAACTTTTAGTTAATGTGCATATATTTCTGTCTTAAAGAAGAAACAAAAGGGAAGAAAGGCAAAAAAAGTGAATAAAAATGAAAGGAAGATACATCTGTTCACCAGCCTCTTGTCTAACCTCTATGCAGAAACGGCCTTACTGAGGGTGTTTGCTGGGAAATGCAATTTCAGCTTTTTATGCCATGGCAATATGTCTACCAATGCCAATGCTGTATAGAAAACAGGAACTTCAACCTAAAAGCATTTCAGTTTTCAGAAATCACTCGGGATGAGTTGTCCAAAATACTCTGAACTGCATTCTAATTGCAATGACTCATTTAGATTTTGACAAATGCAATTGTTTGGTTTGAATTTATTTTTATTAAAAATCCACAAGTTAAGTGTGGTTAATTTTTCCCTGTGTAACACAAATCAAATTTCTGTTTCAGTAACAGAATTTATTTGTAGGCCTTGAATGAATGAAAAGTAATGTCAGGCAAGATGTTCCTAATGAAGATAGGCTATTCCTAGCAAAGAACTAGTTCTAGAGGGGACAGAAAGTAATTCTGAGTATTTTTAAGAAAATCTCAATGTTTCATTAGCCATGGATAAGAACTGAGTCAGTTGAAAGCACAAACTATCAACTGGCTACTTCTCTGATTATCCATCCTGCATTTCATTTCCTTAAATTGCCCTCTTGAAGCTGAGCTGGTCAAACCCTTCTTGGGATGGTGCCACTGTTTCCCAGCTGAATAAGATGGACACTGTGTGTGCCAAGTTGGCTGGTTCTGTTGTCCTCAGCTAGACTGTGAGGCTTCAAGTTACCAGCCCTATGGGGCCTCCCTGTGGAGCAACTGAAGTGATTCACTTAGAATGGAACCAGTGTCTCATTCATCTTTTAAGGCCTTAGTGCCTGGTGCAGTGTCAGGAATGGAATGAGAGTATAAACAATTGTCAAAAGAATGGATGAGTGAGTGAGTGAGGGAACCTCTATCCCAAAAGGCAGCAGCGTTTTCCTAAATTAGAAAAAGTTGGCAAATTAAGCCCTCAGGACGAAAAGGATGCTAGTTCCAAAAGAGTGCTCAGCATGTCTCAGGGAACATAAAATGAAGGTTCCAGAACATATTCTCATATGGAGTGACAGCAGACCAGCAACCTGCCCTCTGAAGTGGGTCTGGCAAGAATTTCAATTGCTATGTTGTGGTTAATAAAAGAAGGATAGTACATGAACTTGGAAAGGAGCAATTTTCATTGCTTAAACCCATACCTGCTGAACCAGCCTAACTTCTTCCTTTATGAATTCTGCTAAAGCACCCAGACTTGATTCAAGTTTGTAGAGCTGTTAAAATACCTGCTTCATTCATATTTTACTGAATGGGTGGCTTTCTTGTAGTTTTCAGTTTTGTTTGTTGAGTTCATGGAAAAATAATGTGTATAACAGAGTCCCTAGAGAATGAATTAAATTGAACTGTCAATTATCTATTAACTTTCACAGAAAAACCTAAATCTAGATTTGCAAAAGTTGAAGATACAGATTCCATCATACTTTATAATTGAAGCCTTTCAAAATGACAAGGAAATGCATCACTGATGCCAGTCTGTAGTGTTTCAAGAGGAGCAAAAATGCAATTTGTTTGATCTCCAGTACCAGTATTTATTATACAATAATATATTTTCTGTACTTACTGTGATTGGGAAAAGCATGCAACCAAAGAATATTGTTTTAATTACTTCCTTGGCAAAGGGCCTTAAACATGGATATAAAGAAATCACCTCTGTAATAAAAGCGGCATCCTTTAACAATGAGGAAAGAATGAACTCTGTAGAGAAAAATAATTCTGGAGAGAAGAGAGGCCCATCCTAATGGTTCCAACTCATTACCCTTGGTCTCTACCTATTTTGGGTTTTCCGCAGTGTGGTCTTTCCTGCCATACACCAAAGGTACAAATGGCCCTTTCCTTATAGATCAAAGGCAAAAGTAAGTGAAAGAAAATGCTTTTCCCTTTGTTCTTTTTAATATAAGTAGGTCTAGAAGTAATTTTCTTAATTTCTTAAAAGAAATTTTAAGAAAATTCAAGAGACATAAACACAGAAAATACAAAAATGTTTCCAAAACTACAGTAGTTAATGCCATCACCTCCTAGGCACTAAGAATTTATCATATGTTCTATTTTAAAGTCTGCCTTTGTCATTTCTGAGATGTTCTTAGTGTTAAATAACATTGCTGTATTAAGATTATCTCTGTGATAACTGTTTTTCTTCCTCCTGAAAATGAAACACAATCTACTCCCCAAAGTCCCTCTGCTTTTTTATGCCAGTGCCTAGTTAGGAGTCTAAGTAGAAATGGAGTCAAATAGTTTCTTTTACTCCATTGATCACTGTTTGTTTGTGATTAATCCACTTAATTAAACATAAACAAAACCCTCTGCGGTCAGTGCTCAATCCTGGCTCACTTAGTTCCGTTCTAAGTAAATCACTTCAGTTGATCCACGGTGAGGCTGAAACGTAGGTATTTTTTAAAAGCTCAGGAAATTCTAATATGCAGCAAGTTTTGAAAAATACTGCTCTAAGAGTGGGGTAAATAAAACTTTACAGGAAAAATTCTGATGATAGGGTTCTCTGAGTTGTAAAAAATGCCCTCTCGATGTTCTCCCACTTTGAGCACCTGACAGCCAACTCTTGTAAGTAAATCACTTCTGTTAGCAAACTGCAAAATTCCCCAAGAGGGAAGTGGAGATCTTACCTAAGATTGCTACTCCCTTAAATTCTTTTGGGAACAGTACCAGCTATAAGAAAATTAATTAAGTATCTTGATGACTCTATTTCCAGAAAATTAATGCTCATCTATGGAGGATTTAGGGTTTAGAACATGAACTCTATAGAGAGAAATAATTCTGGAGAGAAGAGAGGCCCATCCTAATGGTCCCAACTCATTACCCTTGGTCTCTACCTATTTTGGTTTTTCCGCAGTGTGGTCTTTCCTGCCATACACCAAAGGTACAAATGCATGTATGTCTATATAAGATTGAAACTATGAGGTGATACTCTAGGCTTCAGGGAAAGATACGAAGCTTCAGGAACCAATGCGTTTCTCCTCTGTGACTACTTAAACCTTCAGTGCCCTTCAACCATAGAGTATTATTGGGAATACCCTGGAGATTTTTATGATTCTATTACAGGCTGTGAACTTTCTGAAGCTCAAGTTTATTTCCTCGTCTTTGTAGCCTAAGTAGAGATTTAAAATGCATGAGACTTGAAATCCTTCCAGAGCTTGTTACCTGTGGGAAAATACCAAAAATTTGAACATAGAAAACTATTTGCTATAGAATAAAAGGTCATGGCATAGGTAGAATTGATTGAACTGGAAGATTAGACAATGGAAAAAGGTTCCCTTGAACTGATTTGCTGATATTATTTTATATATGTATGTGTGTGTGTGTGTGTGTGTGTATACACTGTTTTATGTATCTCTATCTATCTATATACATATATATGTATTTATTTAAAAAGACAGCTGGTATAAAAATCATGATGGAGAAGATTTAGAAAAAAATTATATTCAATTATCTAAACATATGGCAAATCAATGCCCTTATCAGAAAAAACAGCAATTACAACTAATTCACTGGCCCAGAAAAATAATCTCATCTCCCACGACATCACTTAGAGGGCCATTGTTTTCAATGATATGCTTATTTAATACAACCATTTACAAAGGGATAGCCATTGTACCACTTCAGTGGGCTGGAGATTTTACTTACATTTTTGCCTGTGGCATCTTTTCCCTTGTGTTGGAAAACTCATCAGTTAAAATCCATATTGGTTATCAACTACAGAGTAAGCACTCATCTCTGAAATCACTCCGCTGATTCACATTTTGCTCTGAAGGGAGTTGGTCAGGCCACATTTGACACAATGAGGAAGAACTCCATAATATATGTGAAGGGAGACAGTCGGTAAACAAGGAGCAGAACGTGCCCTGATGCCACAGACCGCAGCTATTGCACAGAGTGTGCGAGAGTATAAGAGACAAATAGGCCTACTGAATGCTTTTCCTATTAGGAAAAGGAAAAAGAGAGAGAGGGGGGTAGGGAGCAGGGAGGGACTCTTTGTTGTGTGTGTAGTGTGCTGCATGTTGCCTGTGTATTTTGAAGGACACATTATGGACAACGACGCTGTGTATTTTGAAGCAGGATGAAAGACAGTCACATTTATCTGTTTTATGAATGACTGGCATAGAATAAGTATCATTATGCAGAAACTGAAAGTTGGGCAGGTAATTTAATTTAGATCCACCTTTTCAGAATATTGCAAGTGGTATACACCATTACTAAAGCACCATGCCATTTAAAAATTCAATATGCTGTTGAGCATTTGTCCAAAACAATCATTTCAAGAGCATAATAAAAAGAGAGCAGTGGATACAAATAACAGAAGTCTTGTCTCCCATCTAAGATTTAAGATTTAAATGATTTGAGTTAACTTACTTAAAGATAACAAATTAAACAAATAAAACTATTTTGTATTTAGTGAACTGATAGAATTTCAGGGAGAAATAATCCATTACTTAAAAATACATAATTTCATGGACCTCAATTTTTTCATTTGTTAGAAGAGAAAACTTTATTAGGCGATATATAAGGTCTCTTTCAGCTCTCAAATATTCTGTTTCTAGATAAGTGAAATAAATAGCTTTCATCACTTTGACTTTAGTGGAGGATAAGATAGAGCACTATCAATAATTGTAATCTTATTTTCAGATAAGAGAATCTAATACCAGGACTTACTATACAGGTATATTTTCAACTTTAAAACATACAACTTTAATTATACCTAATATGTATAAAATAATAGTAATAATCAGAAAGTAAATAATAGTGATATGTTGCCTCTATAAATGAATAGCAATTAGCTTTCTATTCACCAGAATCCCCAGACCTTTTGTACTAGTCTGTTTGATACAACTTTAGTCCTTTACTACTTGAATGATAATTATAATTCTGATGACATTAATAATAGATATGTCATTAAGGATCTATTTTATGCTGAGCACTTGACATAGTTTATCTTATTTAATCTTCACAGTGCTAGTATGGATGTATGTTTTATCTGTTTCATGGACAGGAAACATAAACTCAGCTCAGAGAGGTGAAGGAACTTGCTCAAGGTCTCCCACCTACTTAGTGACAAGTCCAGGAATTGAGATCAGGTCACACTGAAAACAAGGTGTTGCACTTTCCACTGAGGGGCTTATGTGCTGAAGAAATGAAGACTTAAAGAGCTCGGAGAGAGAGGAGCCGGTGAAATGAACAGAAATTCGAGCTAATACAATACCCCCCTAAGATTCTCTGAGCTCAGTGACTGAGCCCTGCCTGTATCTGTATCCCTTTTCATATCCCATCCTACCAAAGGCCCTACTCTTTCCCTCTGGGCAAATCGCTGCCCCTCCATCAGCCCCCAAGTCCCAGCCTGCAGCTTGGAAGTGTCATTTACCTTTCAAGTCCCCGGTTGATAGAAATAACTGGTCTAACTCTTGGATTCAAGTTTAATTCTCTCCTCTCTGGGCTGGTCTGCCTGCTGGAGGGATAAAGATGGAAGATGACAGAAGGGGCAGGGGGAGTGATGGAAGCAGTGACCTGCTCCAACGGGTCACTAGGAGACCCTGCAATCCCAGGGAACAGAGATCCTCATCCAGGATCTCCTTCATGCTCAATGGCAGCGTAAACAGAAAAGGGGAAGCAATGCAGCTATGCACCTAGGTGACTTATAATTATGCAGACTGACCACAAGGCTCTGCCCCAGCAGCTTACTAACAGACGTGCTTAGAGGCACATGTTTATTTAACACTACAGTTCCTTCTGTCTATGTTCCTTCATGGTCACCACCTAGATTCCAACCATCATTTCCATTTTGGTGGTCTATACCAACCCCAGGCCTGTTCTGTCACACTGTCTCCTGATATGCCCAAATTAGGCTAGTACAGCCACCTCCTTGCACTGCCTTGATATTGTCACCTCGGCAGTGATTTGATGGCCTAGTTGATGCCTGCAGGACCAGCTACATAATTTGCAGAGCTCAGATGATAATGAAAATGTGGGGCCCCTTATAGAAAAATTACTAAGAATTTCAAGACAGCAAAGCAAAGCATTAAACCAAGCGCGGGTCCCTCTGAGCACAGGGCCCTGGTGGATTGCGTAGGTTGCAAGTCCATGAAGCTGGGCCTGGGTGCCTGTTCAGTCTTTACTTTATGAAAACCATAATGCTAGTTGGTTTTTCTCTAACAATATATATAATGCGTCTATTAGCAAATATATGGAAAGCAGCAGACATTTGTTTTTCATCATGCCTTAGAGAGCTCAGGTGGTATGAATAAGTTACCCAGGGTTCCCTGGTGTTGTAACTGGGGTTTTTAGTGCAAGCCTGTTTTTCTGCATTTATTTCTCAATGATTATAAGACCTACTTTTATATTTACTCACCATCACCCTTGAGCCCAGCTTGAACCAGCCAGGCAAGCTATCAGTATGAGCTGTTCTCACCTGCCTGACCTTACCCAGGCATAGCTCTGGCTTCATGGCCCACTTTAGTGCCAGCCAAATACACTTACAGATGCCCAGCATAGTGGCAAGCTTCTCCCACTCAAGAAGAGTGTTATGCTGAGGATGCAACACTGTGGAGTTTTAAAAAATTCAGTCACTGTAACATCTCTTTGCCTGTGAATAAAATTTATTGATGGTAACTTTTGAGGTCAACTTTTCAGGTGAGGGTGTAGAACTAGAGGAGAGTCCCTTTAGGCACAACTAATTAGACAGATGCCAAGTTTTAGAAAATTTGCTTACTGCTGTAGGAAATAAGGCTTGAAAGGGAGAATTGGCTCTGGTGCTTGCATTGGAAATATTCCCTCCATCACGTTTCCCACTCGAACATCTCATTTCCTTCTTCTCCTCCTTACTTGTCAACAAGAATGTTAAAATCCTTTGAAATCAAATGTCTCAGTCTAAACTTGGTAACAGGTTATTACTCAAGAAGAAAAATGCCTTTTTGTCTCACATTAATAAAACAATAATTGTTTGGGTGACCCAACCTGCAAACTCCCTCATCATTAGATATTTATTGAATCGTGCAATGTGTGCATGTGTGCATGGGCAAGACTAACAGAAATTCACTTCTGCTTTACGGATCTTCAGTTCACCCTTTGTATTGGGAACACTTTGCCTAGATATGCAAATGTGGCAAGCTGACCTTGATAAATGGTCTGTTTGTGTAATTTAGATTAGTTCAATAATTGTTTGAAACAGAGGCCAGACCATTCCCAGGGGTATTAAACATTCACTTCCCAGCCTCGATGGTCCATGAGGAAGGAAAGGTCAGAACAAAGTCTCTTTACCACCCTTACCCCAAGGTCAGGTCTACTCTTGCTGTCTGTGAGCATTTGCCTGGAATTCAGCAGGAAGCTGGCTGTAAAAGGGTGGGCTGATTCCCTAGATTTTACTGGAAACCGTGATGTGGTGAAGCCAGCTAACCTTTAGAAAAAAGCAGAGAGCAAAGCCAAATCGAAAAGGTAATAAAAGTGGTCCTGTGGCCTTTAGACATGACAAACTATTTGCTGTGGTCTTGCTTTAAATAGCTGGTACAGCGGAACAGTTCCTGAGAAATGAGGTGGCTGACTTGTAGTTTTACCATCTATTTTGTTTGTTTTATTATAGAGAACTATTCCTTTTTGTCTTTTAACATATCTGGAGACCCCTACTAACAGTGAGTATAAGTAAGAATTACGGTAGCCTCTAAGAGTCCTTGAGTTTGAGCTCGGTCCCTTGAATGTCCCCATTCCACCCAACGGCTCCCATGATGAGTGACCCCACTACTTGCCATTGCAGCCTCATTTGGAAAGCCCCATGCTTAGGGCTCTAAAATTTACTTCCTTTAACAACCCCCCTGATGCAGGCCTATCCCTTGAGTCCATAGTGAATATGTTTAATGCCTTTCCAGACTCTTTCCATGAACACTGCAAAAATTTCTAGACCGGTTCTTCATTATCCAGATAAATAATCCATCCAGATGCTCCCATCTTCCTTCACATGGCTTGATTTCAAATCCCCTCAGGCTATGCTTGCATTTCTCTTAACAGGTTCTAATAGGTTTGTGGGTCTCTCTTAGAAGGCAGCGCCCACATCTAAACCCAATTCCAGGCCTGAACTGACCAACTCGGGGCAGAGCAAGACTAATGACAGCTCTGTTCTAGACACCATACCTCTTAAACAGTGAAAACCTGCCCGTGATCAGAAACGCAAACAGTTCAGAGATGTCTATAATGCAAAACCAGGTCTCTCTCCTCCTCCACCACCTCCAGCCCCACCTTCTTCCAAACGTCACTGCTAGGTGTCCTTTCAGAAAACAAATCCTTTACTCATAGCTCAGGAGTTAGATGCTTGGCATGAGAGGCGGCGCTGTTTCTTCCCAAGCCTCAGATAATTGTAACAGGAAGGGAACTTCTGTTGCCGGCTGGCTCAAGATAGAGCCAGCTGACTCCCAGTTTTACTGACAACTGAGCAATGGTAATGCTGGCTAACTTTTTCCAGAAAAACAGAAAACAGCCAGATCACAATGTTTATAAAAGTGGCCCTATGGCCTTTAGACTTGATTGGTGAAAATTAGTAACCTTTATTTTGACTGGCTTTCCTTAAATTATGAGATTGAAACTCCTTTGATAAATTGATTGACCATTTCAACTCTCCCTTTGTATTTACTCATCTTGTAGCTTTCATGCATTTACTCCATCTAGAATTGCTTTTGATGTCAGGAATTAGGTTGTAATACAACTTTAATTTTTTCCAAATATCTAGCTAGTGGTCTTAACAGCTGTTGAATAATATTTCTTTCCCCCACTGTTGTGAAAGGCTACCTTCATTGTACATTAAATTATTTCTATGTATATTTTAGGTGTGTTCTAAATCTTTATCCTAACCCAGTTAACTTCTGTCTATTTCTTCTTAATTTAATATATTTTTTAGTTGTGGTTTCATGATATATTTTAATATCTGGCAGGGTGTCTATTTTACACCACATTTGCAGACTTTTCATGGCTAATTGTGTCTGTATATTTTTTTCATTTTAATTGTAGAACTGTCAGGTTCAAAAACAGACTGGTTGATTGAGGATTACATATATGATTAATTTAGGGATAATTAAAATATCGGTAAGACTGAATCTTCCTCTTTAAAGCAAAGTAAGTCTTTGCATTTGTTTTTCTCTTACATACAACAGCAGAAATTCTTAAGGTTTTCTTCATATAAAACTTAGACACTTTTATTAATTTTATGCCAGCTAGTATACCTTTTTTGCTTCTCTTGCTAATGGGGAAACTTCTTTCACTGTATTTCTAATGGGTTACGATTTTAGAAAGGCTATTGATTGGTTGGTATTAATTTTGTAACCAATTACTTTCCTGAATCCTAATTGTAGTATTTCTGCTAAATTCTTTTGATTTTCTGAGTATGTGATCATATCAGCAGCAAATGTGATAATTTTGTCTTCTGCTTTATACCTCTTCTTTCACTTGTTTAATTTAATTGGCTACTACTTTCAGAGAAATGTCAAATTCGGGAGTAATGACATTGTGGATGTAGATTATTTCAGTCATGGCCATTTCCTCTTCTTTTAGAATGATTTATTGCTTGCCTGAGGCTGGAAAACCAAAGACTACAATTCCCAGGATCCCCTCAAGCTTGGATTCTACCTGTAATTTTGTTTACACCAAGCTGATGTCCCCTCGAGATTTGTGGGAGTGAGGCAAATTGGGCTGTGCTTCTGGTCTGTTGATTCTGCAAACCAGGAGAGTGGTCATGGAGCTTTTGGGGTTTTCTCAACCGTAGTGGAGATGGAGGTGCCTAATGCCGAGTTTTGTAGGTGTTAAGAGGCAGTGGGCAGTAAATTCATTTTGCTACCAAAGGTCAAGGTTGAGAGGGTGTAGTCCTGGAGGCAACAGTTAGGATAGGGGCTTCCAGATTCTCCAGCTTCACAATCACAGCAGAGGTAGCAGGTCTTGGCAGGCTCATTGTGGGCTGGTGTTCTGGGAGACGTACAGGAAGATTAGTCTAGAGCTTGTTCCACCAGCCCTTCAAACAATCTCATAATCAATTCTGGTATTATGGCCCTTTCTAATTAAACTAGCTAGAATGGTTTCTGTTATCTGCAACCAACACTAACTTATAGAGCATTCTTATCTTGCTCCTAAATTTAAAGGAAATGCATTGAGAACTCTAATATGTCACCATTAAATATGATGCTGGCTTTATGTGTATGTTGTGCAAATATATTTTCATAATACCTTTACAATACTTTAGAAATTATTCCTTTACTTTAAATTACTCCATATCCATGCTTATTTGCTCATATCATTTCTAATTTTATGCTTTTTTCTCTCTTGGTTTCCTTAGTTTTCTGCTTTGATAGCAAACTTACAATCAATGGACATCCATTACTTTTTCTACCATCCTTTGTGTGTGTATGCATGTTTATGTTTTTAAAGAATAGGACCACATTTTATTTCTGTTAAAATTCACCTTCATATATTTGGCCCAGAGTTTTTTAACCCAATATATTACCTATTCCTCTCGGCTTTGTTTCATCTAAATGCTGGTAAATTTGACCAGCATACAATTTATATGATTTACTTAAAAAAAAAAACAGGACTAAAAATAAAAGCCTGCTAAAAACCTTTAGAAATCACTTTATAGACTGACATTGATTTACTGATCAGCATTTTAAAAGTATGATCTTTCAATCAGTTCCTAATCCACCAAATTAAACTCACACTTTTCCCACATTTCTTTCTTTACTTCAGTTATGACATTGTGTTAGACTTCTTAAATATCTCATCAATTGCCTAGGGGCTCAAGAACTGTTTTTAAAAATAATTCTGCTTTAATAAACTTAAAAAAATACTTCTAATAAAATATTTTAAAACAAGGTTCGGCAAACATCAATTCAACTATAAAGCCTATCATATCACTTAAAATTAGAAATTGATACTGCTTTTCCTTCTACTATAAATATTCAGTTGGCATTTCCCACCATAAGTTAGGATTTTTAATGAGTCACTGCTGCTTCATCTTTTCTGTGGTTTGCAAAGGAAAGAAACACTGTTAGGCTATACTTATCCTCATCAGCACCTGATTTGTACATTTTTACACAGAGTATTCTGTATTCAATTCAATTAAAACCAAGATATTTTAATATATATATACATATACACACAAATTCATACAGTAGGAGAAGTTGCCATGGAATCAATAAAATCTCAACCCCTCTTGGGAAGAAAAATGCCATATTTTGTCAAGTCTAAAACACTATTAATTATAAGACACACTATTAATTCATTTAATAACCATTTTTTTGTACAAAAATGAAATAGAACTAATGCATTAAATGTATTCACTAATTATGAGATGCATTTTGATTTCAGAAAGATTAAAATGTGAAAACATGCACCTTAGAATCTCAATCAGAAGAAAAGTTGTTTATTTTTCTTTTTAAACACCTGTATGATTTGACCCTTTGGAAGTATGAAGCTAGGTTCTCTGTCTTTAGCAGAGGATGTTCCTGAAGGATGAAGGACACCATTCCTTGAAAGAGAGATCACCCAATCAGCTTTGTATATCTTTATCAGCTCTCACAGCAGTTTTGCTCAATTCTTACCCAACTAGGCGACTACAGGTATTTTCCACAAGCTTCACTTCCACAGCTGCAAAGAAATATTATGGCACAGCAGAAAGGAAGACGGTATACTGAACCTCTGAGCTGCAAACAATATTTTAAAAGTTGTCTCACTTCTTACATGTTTAATGCCATAATATTATTCCTGTCAGCAGCTTCTTTTCTTTTTTTCCAAGAACTACTCTAGCTAACAGTGGGTCCTGCTGAAGTTTAATCACATTGTTTTGAATGAATAATTCTGTGACAGAGCAGCAGAAGAGAGAAGGAAGGTCAAGGAAGAAAAGCATAGATTTAGACATTTATAAAGTGCTTACTCTGTGACTGAAACCATGCTTTACATACATAGTAAGTATATTTGGGGGAAAAAAAAACCTGTTAAAATGCAGCCTTCAGGCATTTTTCCAATGTCTAATGGACTGCTTTTAAACATAAAACCAGGAATCCAGGAATTTTTTTGCTTTTGGTTTCCCATAAAGGTTCATTAATCACCACAGATCACAAAAAAATGAATAAAATGTTATAAAATCTTGCCTTTCAATTTCCTATAAACCTAATGCCAACATTTGCAGTGAAGAGTTAGAAAATTGAATGGATTAGACACATTCTAGAATATGATTCAGTGGTTCATAGCAATTAAGAAATATATGTATCTATCAATATCAGAAATATATGCATAGCAGTGGTTTTACTGGCACAGGAACTTTTTATTCTTTAACATCAAATATTTCTTGATCCCTCCTCTATTTTTAAAAGAATCATAGATAAAATTTACTGAATTATTATTATCCACATTTACAGAGAAGGACAATAAGGCTTACAGAGGTTAAGAAACTTGCATAAAATCACACAAGTAGTAAATGGAAGGACAAGGGCTTGTACCCAGCAAATCAGACTCTAGAATCTGTGCTCTTAAACACAGTTCTATACAGCCTCCCCTTGCCAAAGCATTAACCAATAAATAATCAAAAGTATTCTGTGGTCAAAGATTTATGAATCAAATAACAGCAATCAAGACATTAAAAGTTAAACATTTTGAATCTCATGTCCTAAATTTGCTTTAATTATGGAATATATGTCACACCTATTCTGCAGAAAAACTGACCCATGCAATAAATCCCAATTTCTTGTTTTATTTCTCATATTTAAAATGTTTCCCCTTTTTGTCTGTAAAGTCTATGTAGTTTTATTTATAAGAATGGTTTCCAATTTCTAATATATAAGCTAAATTATCATATATTATTGTTTGAGTATTATGACACGAGTATTATAAACCTATGTTTATCTAACAAAATCTGCCCAACTCTCTTCAATGTTGCCTGTGTATTTACAACCACACATAAAGTTTTAACATGAAAGCAAAAAAATCCTCACAAACAATATTCTCTATACCTTTTGCAGGATTGTGGTAATAATGCTTTTAATTAGACAACATGCACAAAAGTGTGAACTATATAGTTGCTATCATTCAATAGATTTTAATTTTATCTTTGATGACACAGATTTGAAATTCAGGAATCTTTCCCTCTATTTCTGGCTTTGACATTAATTAGCAAGATGACCCTGAACATGTCATTTAACCTCTCTGAACATCTACTTCTTCTGTTAAATAGAAATAAATATGACCTAATATGCTTGAACTGCTATGATAATCAATGAAATACAAAGAAATGGGAGTGAGTTAGAAATTTAAAAATACAATTTAAATACAAATTATTATTTTAAAATAATTTTATTTAGGGACTCATTTCTTTTAGATTGGTTCATTTGCTAAAATCTGTTCTAAACTTCTAGAAATATTATTCTGAGCTCAAAACCAACAATGGCTCCACATTTCTGACCCCATCAAGTGTACACTCCTCTAAGAGGCTCAGCCTCAGGCTGCCTACCCTAATACCCCAGTAATTAGTTCCTGCTGTGAACCACGGACTCACTGCTGCTCGTTTTAAGCCCATGGTCACAGTGTTCCACATCTCACTCAGGATGCACAACAGTGTCTGTTCCCTTTTCTACTTGGTGCATTCTCTTCCAGTCTTCAAAATCCAAAATTTTCCATGACCACCTCTGGAACCCCTGAAGAATTTATAGAATACACCTCATTTTGCGATGTTCCTCTTAATTGCTGGACACCTTTGCTTGTGTCATAGTTTTGCTCTCTTCACCAAATTATAAGTTCCATAGCATGAAAGCCCATCCTATATACTTTTTCAAAACATTTTTACAGTGTTGAGCACACACTGTGAATTTTTCTGTATAGATCATTCATGGGATAGTCACTACATTGAGCCTATTAAGTATCCGGTGCTGTGCCAAGAGCTGGTGAACAAGGTGGGCACTAATGCACTCCTCAAGGAGTGGAGTCCACCCCCTACCCCCCCCCACACACACAGTGTGGTGGGGGATTCAGGCCCATGCACAGACATTCATTGTGGAGCTTTAGAGTCCTTTCTTAGAGTTTGTGGTAATTTGAAGCTGTATGTACTCTAAAAACACAAGTTCTTAAATGTAATCCATTTCTTATGAACCCATTGTACGTAGGACCTTCTGATGAGGCTACCTAGTTAAGGTGTGACCCACCTCAATTAGGATAGGACTTAATCCTCTTACTGGAGTCCTTTATAAACAGAATGAAGAGATACACCACACACACACACACACATAGGAAGAGAGAGAGAAAGTCACAAAAGGGAGAAGCTGAAATCAACACAACCTGGAAGAGAAGGGAAAGACAAGCAAATGCCACCATGTGCCTTGCCATGTGACAAGCTAAGGACCAAGGATGGCCAGCAGCCAATCTCAGAATGCCACAGACTTGAGGAGAAAGTATCACCTTGATAATGCCTTGATTTGGACATTTTCCTGGTATCAAAACAGTAAGCTAATACATTCCCATCATTTAAGCCAGCCCATTTCATGGTATTTGCTTTGAGCAGCCTAGGAAACTAAAACAGAGCAGTGCACAGAGCAGTGACACACAGTCTAAGCCTTAGGAAGTCAAAGTAGGTTTCTCAGAAGAGGTGACTCTTAATCTAAGAATCTCAGAAAAATGAGAATCAACCACATGAAACAGGCATCAACCTCACTCTGAAGTTTCTCAAGATAATTGAGCTGCAAGGGACTTTAGGGTTCACTTGAGGTCCAGTTGAGCCAAGCTTAAATTACAGTCTTATTCCCCTACCTCTCAATTTTGGCAGAGTTTTCATTCAGTCACATGGCTTTACTCAGCCAAGCTAATGATATGTATGATGCATGCTATTTTCCTTAAATCAATGCATCTATTCCCTTAATTACATTACCTGTCAAACACGACTAAAAATAAAATGCCCTAAAGCAAATACCAGCATTTCCTCATCAGGTATAATGCTATATTATAATTACTTGTCTTAACAGTCTTTGACCTGGATAGGATTCGAGACTTAAGAAGAAGAGTTTAAGAAAAGTTTATCAGAGGAGCAAAGGACTAAGAAGAGAAAGGGCACTATTGTTTATTAAATGCACACTATCTGCCAGCCACCAACAAATCCATTTTACAGCCCTCAGGAACGCAATGGGGGTGAATTCAATAATATCCTTTTATAAAAGAGAAAACCAAGATTTCAGAGTGGTAAGGCACTGTAATTCAGTACACAGCACAGAAAGTTGTGAAATTCAGACTTATATCTACCCAAAGCTCACGTTCTTTACCTCCGTCAACTTCTTCACCTAGTTGATACCTCATTTTTCAGACATTTGGTCAGAAAAGTGATCTCTGTGCCAGGTCTCCCCTTTTCAATGTACTTATAACTCTCTGTATTTTTCCATAGTATTTACACAGCTTGTATTTACACATTTATTTCTATAATTCATTGATTAATAGATTAATTCCTGCCTCTTCTACTAGACTCCAGGCTCCAAAAGGACAGTGACCTTTCATTCAACATATACATATATATATATATATATATATATATATATATATATATATATATTGCACAGGGCCTAGAATATTGTTGTCATTTAATAAGCACTTATCAAATAAATGACACACACATCACAGAGTCTGAAGCAAAGTCACACTGTAAGAACAACACATTCTCAGTGAGGTGAGAGATGCCTAGGTTATTTGGGTGCTTTTGACAACACAATTGCTGTTTACAAGTTTTGAAATACTAAGAAACACTCCCCAGCAATCGTTTACATCTTCCCAAGTAGTAATACTATATGTAATGTGATAAGAAACTGTCAATGGACAAACACAGGTAATTTAAATGTCCTGTTACAACCAATAGGTATAATTTTTATATAAAGTTAGATATTTTATATCCTTTTATAAAGTTAAAGTTATTTTAAATCCTCTGGTATTAGTTAAAACTGTGTGTGTGCACACACAAATAACTGATTGGAAATAAAATGTCCTAAACTTAATATCAGTATTTCCATAGCAGGTACAATTCTTATATTTTATAAATATATATGACGTGTGTGTGTGGTGATGTGTGTAGTTTAATTTTATTATTCTAGTCCCCTAGCTGGAAGCTAGTTTTGCCTCAAAAATTTCATAAGGTTTTGCTCCCAGTGCTTGAGAATTTAGAAATAAACTATGCCCATGTTATATCTTTTAACTTAGATTACAATAGGGATGTAAAGAATAATTTAATCAGTGGTCATATTATTGCAAAATACTCAAAGAGGGCCTTAAATAAGTTCATTTAGCTTTCTTTTTATTCTACCTAGTTCTTTGTCTTAGAGCCATCTGATGTAACCCAATGAAAGACTGGCTTCCTTTTTCTAAGTAACGAAATATTTTTTCACTTTCTAACCAGAAGTGAACTGCTGCGTACAAATGCTATCAAGAAGGAAAGGAACTAGAAGGAAACATTATGTCATTTATTCCTTACAGTAAAACTTAGAGGCAGTAACATCGCTCCAATTTATAGATGAGGAGAGCTAAAGCTGAGAGAGGTTAAATAACGTATTCCAGTTATGCCAGAGCTGGGTTGGTAGGTGATACAGTCACAATGAGTCTTCTGTGTGCCTTAGTTTACACACATATAGCAGAAAAGTAGCTGCTTAATCAAAATGTGTCTGAATTATATGATAAATTTTTTAGTAAGTGTGATGCCTTAAGCACAGAGTTGGTGCTTGGTAGGCAGTCACATAAAATTATTGCATAACTATTTATTATTTTTAATTAACTGAATTTATTTTGCAACATAGGTAAAGCCCATGCATCCAAGGTGTTTTAGTTTCCTAGGCTGCTTAAAGCAGATACCATGAAATGGGCTGGCTTTAAGCAGGAGAATTTATTAGCTCACAGTTTGAAGCCGTGAGAAGGTCCAAATCAAGGCATCATCAGGGCGATGCTTTCTTCCCAAAGACCAGCTGCCAGTGATCCTTGGCTCCTCTGCCACATGGCAAGGCACATGGAGGCATCCGCTGGTCTCTCCCTTCTCTTCCAGGTATCACTGATTTCAGCTTCTTGCTTCCATAGCTTTTTCTCTGTATTCATTCCTCTCATAAAGGACTCCAGTAAAAGGATTAAGACCCACCCTGAACCATGCCTTTAGCTAAAGTAAACTCATCAAAAGATCCTACTTCCAATGAGTTTACATCTACAGAAATGGGTTAGATTTATGAATATGTTTTTCTGGGGTACATACAGCTTCAAACTACCACACAAGGTGACAGGGATAAAAATTTTCTTCATCAGTGAATGGATTAGCAGGTGTCACTGAGCACTGAGGTAGAGCTGGGTGCTCTGGAGGACTGAATAGTAGTAGCAGACACATAGATCCAGTCCCTGGTTGGCCATGAGGGGAAAATCCAGTGTACGAGCAGGTATCAGACACTCTGGACAGTGCTAACTTCTAAAGGAAGCCTAGAAAGATAGTATTGTCCATTACATTTCAATGAACGTCACTGCATCATTAGTTCATGAACAATTACCCTACGATCTGAAGTGTCAACATTTAAACCTAAACTGACAAGAGGTCCCCTCTTAATTGCTTAAAGTTCTTTAACTCTTTGGATTGGAGGCTACGCACAGATGAAACAAGTATGCAACCCCAAGGAGAATTGAAATGGGCTTGAACTCAAAGGTTGCTAGTGATGGTCTTGCCTCGAAACATGGCTCTCTGCTTGTGAAACATTATTCTTATTAAAGTTGACAGTGATCTCAGAAGATCTTAACAATTTCTCATTTGGCACCCAGGGTGATTTACATTATAGTGCCTAAGCTTCAGCAGAGATTAGAAATACATGTAGATGAGAAAAGAGCTCATATGTTACCATTTGTGTGACTCTCCTGCTGCTGGGAAAAAAAAAAAAAAAAAACAACAACAAGCTTTTTTTAAAGGTAAAAGAGCATCCCACTGGGAGAAATGTTAGAATTCTATTTAAAAGCCTTTATTTGAGCTTTAAATCAAATGCTCAAGTGGACACCTCTATATAGAAACTGACCAAGTCACAAAATGGTGTGATTCCAAACTATATTTATATTGGTTACTGGGGAATTAGAGTATTTGTGATTAGGTTCCCAGACTTAACCAAACTATGTTGAAAAACATAGTTTAGCTGAACTATTGTGGCTTTTGGTGTAAAATAATAACCCTACAGTAAAAATGTAATGTTATAATAATGTAACCTTACAGTAATAAATTGTGACACCATGTTGCTGCTGCTGTTCAAAAGGAGGTTTCCTCCCATGTGTGATTATGTGTACACATGTGTGCCCCATGTGGGGATAGTGGTGAGGCAGCAACATGATGTCATCCGTGCACAAGCTGCCCAAGTACACAGGATTTTGCAAATCACATACTCATAATTAGTACCATGCCTTAGAATTTCTTTACCATTAATGAGTATTTCATTGGAATCAAGATATGAAACCTGTTCAAAAAAATAGCCACTGGCCATTTGATATGTGGCTAGTCGATGCTGAGAGGGACTATAAGTGTAAAATGCACACTAGAGACTTTGTATGAAACGAGAATGTGAACTATCTCACTGACAATTTTTTATATTGATTTACATGTTAAATGATTTACATGTTTTTATATTGATTTACATGTTAATTGATTTACATGTTAAAATGATAATACTTTGGAACTCTTGGATTAAATGAAATATATCATTAAAATTAATATTACATGATTATTTTTATTTCTTCTTAAATTTACCTACTAGAAAATTTAAAATTACATATATGGCTAGCATTGTATTTCCACTGGACAGAATTTTCTAAGTGTACAGGAGTTTAAGGAGATTATAGGGACATAGGCAAGAAGGAGGCAGAGTTCAAAATACCTTGGTTAGAAATAAAGGTTTTCCTTTAATGGATATTAAAAATCATAACTAAATAAAAGTAAGTTAGACAAGGTATAAGAACTTTTTCTCCTCTTTTTCTCATGAACCAAATTTGAATTTTTTTCCCATCCTCTGACAAGGTTAAGGACCAGTTTCATTCTCAAGCCAGCTTTCCGGTATTTTAAGGAAATTATCTTCTCTCCCTCGAGAGCTTTCTTTTCAGTTTTTGTATCACTCCTCGCTATTTTAGTCAATTTCTTTCAAAAATGTTCCAGTTTGTGTGTGTATTTCTGAAAGCACTGTGCCTACAATAGAGCTAAATTCTGAATGATCATGGGTTGACCAGTTTAAACTAGAGCTGAATTATCACCTCCAGTATTTTAAATTCTGTTTCTTTCTTTAAAAAAAGCCCACGTTCTCGTTAGTTTTGTGACAGCCGTAGCATGGTATTCATTCATACCAGGCAACAACGTTTTTCCTACCTCTTGCTGCTAAGCCTTGATTCTTCCATTCTGTATGTTTGTAATTCGACTCTTCAGAACCCTTGCACTTCTTCCTATGTAAACTCATATTATATTCGTGCCACTATTCTAGAGCTATGGTGTCCAAAAATATTTTCCACAATGCAATGTGGGAAGAATTTTCATAGGAATCTGCTATAAAGTTGAAGGTGCTCTGATTGAGGTGGGTTAGTCCCTTTCTCAACCATCGCTGTTATTGCTCCTGTTGGTCCCCCCTGTGACCCCCTGCCATCTGTGGAACCTAGGGTTCAGAAAATGCACTTTGTGTCTTGAGCAATCAAGAAGTGTTCTTATTTCTGAAATCATATTAGGTCTCTAAATTCCTTAAGCGCCTCACTCTGATATCAAGAATCACTGAGACAAGATGTCATTTATATAATGGGAGACTTTACCCTTTAACAACTATTTCTGACTTTTCCTTTACCTCATTATTTTGGGTGTTTTAGAGGTATCTGCCCTCCCTGGTAATGAGATCACTCTGCTGTGGGAGATTCTAGAATGTTCCAGAAACAATCAAGTAGAATGGTAGCAAAAATTTAAAGTGTACCTTAAGAAATATTGGCCCAGATTCCAATAAAAGACATCTTTTAGTTGTAAATTATAACTTTGATTGTAACATCTGCCTCGCCAAGCTAGAATCTGCTGCAGTATCTGGTCTGTGACACTAATTTTCCACAAGTAGCTGAGTGAAGTATAAATGCTAACAGTTATCTTGTGGAGTTGTTTACTTACTGGCAGAATAAAATGCACTGTTTCTGTAAAGCTTCAAATCCTAAACAGAATTAAGAGTGTTAACAATGCTCAAATTGCTGCTAGTTTTCATCATCCATGTCAAATGAAGTTAATTCAACTCAGTTTAGGTCATTTATGGAAACTCTCACTGCAACAAGCTGGCCAATTGGTGGCGATACTAAGATAAATGTGATGGTTCACGCCTTCGGGAACTCACAGACTAGTGGGCTACACACTCTTTTGAAACTTCCAAAGGAAATCAGCCATAACTAATACGATTAGCATCAACTATCAAGATGTTCTGTAGTGAGAGAATAAAAGGGTTATTAGCCACCTTGAGAAAAAGCTAAGGTTTTTGATCAACTAGAGATAACGTCAAACCACATTTGGATGACAAGTCTACTATTCAGAAATTACTTAACTGGCTCACTGCTCTACAGAGAAAAACACATTTGTAATCTGTCACAGAGGTTTGGGCCTGGATCTATGTATACTGTCGAGGAATGCATTTTCCTTAATGGGCATTTTATGACAGCTCACTAGCCAGCCCTGTAAGTGTGGAGACATGGATTTAAAGTATTGGGGCTTCTGACCTTGGCAATTCTGGAGTTCTTACTGGTTTGGAACTTCATTTGCACAGTACACATTATCCAAAAGGGCTGATTCCAAATACAATTCACTTGAGTAATTTGCTGCTAGAAAAAAAACTCCTACTTCAAATTGCTGTGCAACAATAAGAACAACATCTTCCCTTATACAGTGGAAGAGAAAATTATCCATTAATGGTCACAATGAAATATAAATATAACAGATGTTAAAATACATAACATGTTCATTATCCTAAGACACTCAGTGATTCACTATGTACATACCCTTTTGTTATGCAAAAACATGCAAGTGCTTTATTGAACATTAAAGGATTCCTAAGCAAGTAAAAATGGGCTTGTCTTTCAGTCACCAGTCAAATTTTCAAAGGAAGCATAAACATCTTCCACCTCATCATCTTGGCAAAAATTATACATTTGGTTTCAGAACACAATGCTGTTGTTCCTCTGTACAACTCAAGCAAGTTTATTTTCCTTTCATTTATCCTCCTGAACACTGTATTACTGAGGATAGTTTTATGCATGAGTATATTATAAATTCACTCAAATTTTGATAACTGCTGACATATGAATTATATAGTTGTGGCTCCTTCTATTTTTAAATATTCAGTAAACTTTCTCATTTTAATTTTCATTAATTCCCTTTTCTGAGCTACTGAGAACTACAGCATAGGTATTATATTCATCTTTGTAGTCCCAACATCTCACACATATTTAATAATTGTTGGGTGAAGAAAATCATTAAGCTTTCAAATAACTTATTTTCTGAATAAGGTCACATTGGTGACATTCCAGAGAGGGGACCATGAGAGAAAAACAGTCTCCTCAGGACCCTGTCCTGGCATGAGTCCAAGATATGGGTCAGGCTACAGGGAAAGGTACTTTAGTAGACTAAAAAAACTTGCGAAGCCTGAGATCTGCGAAGGGGAAAATGATGTATGAACCTCTAGGATTTTGAGAATATCAAGTCATTCATTCAGGCAACATATTTTGGGTGAATAGTGTGAAAGTGCAAAGAGATAAGTCTACCAAACGAAGCTTGGATTGTGAAGGACCTCACGGGACACTGAATGTTCTCCTAAAGACAACAGGAAGACACAGAAAGTTTCCAAACAGTGAAGTGACATGATCAGAGCTGTTTGACTAGTGAAAATTCCCAATGGAAGACGGATTTGATGCCCTGAATTTTGGCACACTGTTCTTAGCACAGCCTTCTGTTCCAATATAGAATAGCTACATTCTCTCTCTCAAATGCCTGAAGATAGCTGGTATGGTCCCCCACAAAGTCTTTGCTTCAGGCTCAACATCTCCCTTTCTTTCCATCATTTTCCAAATGTAATTCTTTCTTGGCCTTTCAACATCCTGGTTGTTGGCCTTTGGACATGCTCTCAGTTTGTCAATGTCACTTTTGAAACCCAGTTACCATAGCTTCACATAAAAGGCAGAAATCATAATGAAAAAGATCAATAGATTTCAACAAATCTATACTGCAAACAATTATGTATTGAAACTACCATAAACGGTTTGTCAAAATGTGGATCTCTGATTACCTGCAACAAAATCACATCAGGGCTTTCTAAGAATTCAGATTGCCTTACCTATTACATCAAAGTTGTTCTGGGCAGCATTCAGGAATTTGCATGGCAAGTGCATGCACACTCACACATACTACAAACACACAGGTGATTCTTAGGCAGACTCAAGCTTGAAAACAACTGTTGTAAATAATTTTTATACAAATCAAACTCAGAGCAAATATATGTAACTCTTAACAGGATAAAGAATTAACAGGATAATCTTTAATGCACTGAGAGCTTTTACAAGCCAATGAGGAAAATATTAAGCATCCTCATAGAAAACTGATCAACAGATCAAAGGATATGAACAATTCACAAAAGAATAAATATAAATAGCCAATAGACAAGAAAATGACCACTTTTACTACACATCTAACATCCCTTGTTCTCAATTTTGAAATAGAAGAGCCCTGAAAACAAAGGTTTTTCATCTTTATTCAGCAGCAAAGCCTAACCTAACCAAATCCTAACCTAACTGAGCTCATTTGGTGGTAAAACCTGACGTGAAGGAAGGATATTTATGGTCTCTGTCTTTCCTGCTTAGTGTGGATATTCATGTTTCCCTCCAGAAGAATGAAGGCCTTTGTTTACAGTTTGCTACCCAGACCCCTAAGGTAGTTGTGTAATATATTTTTCTGCATTACCTCGCTAAAAATAAAAAAGAAATCTGAATTTTGAGAGAGCTTTTAAATTAGGGATCGTGAACGTGTTTAATTAAAGAAATGTATATTGAAATGAAATACTCTTGTTGCTTAAAGCATTGGAAACTATTAATAAAAATATAGTATTCTTTGTTGGTGAGAAGAATAGCCACTTTCCTATATTTAGCATGGAATTATACATGGAACAACTTCTAGGGAAAAATTTGGCTAAGCAAATAAGAGGTCATTATAATGTGTCACTCTTTTTGACTTAATCATTCAACTTCTGAGAATTTATACCAAGAAAATAATCATTGCATCATGTTTTTGCAGCATCAAAAATTGTAATAAAATAGAAACAGATGTTTTGTAATAGGGAATTGATGGATACTATCAATCATATATCAGATAAAATGACAGTACATTCATTAAAATGATGTGAATGAATATTTAATGGCATGGAAAATGTTAATAATATATTGTGAAGTGAAAAGGCAGGTTGCACAACAATAATATAGAGGATGATTCCAGTTTTGTAAAATTACATAAGCAATTTTGTGCTCAGATTGAAATCTAGACATATTTATAACAAAATGGTAACGATGGATTTATCTGGAAGGTTGTCTTATGAATGTTTTTATTTCCTCTTATTCTGTTTTGTCCTTTCCAAAATTTTTTCAGAGAAACTGCAACAGTTTTTTAATTTAAAAAGTCAATACATTTTTAATGTAATAACCCAAACTCAACACAATCTGTAGAAATATTCTGACCGTCACAAAGTACCCTTGGGTTTCTCATCTTGGACATTTCTAATAATACATCCCAAACTAGCATTACAAAAAATGAATTAATTTATTTATAACTGGTATAGTGTAAATAGGCTTTAATATGTTATAATCTACCATATAACAACAAAAGCAATGACAATCACCTAAGAAAAGAAAAATTCCAATGAAATTACAGGCAATGAGAAGCTATGCTGCCAATAACTCTCCAGGGAGATATTCTCATATTTCACCCCCTTTTCCTTTCATAATTCTGCTGGAATGACATAAAGATACAAAAATTCAAAAAAATTTTCAAAAAAAAACTTTAAAAACTGTGTTGTTCTTTCTTAAAAAAACAGTTTGAGATATATTTACTTCTCTTTCTCTCTAAATATCACAGTACTATTGAAACAATACAAAAATGGGGTGGTAGGAGGATCTGTAACAGGGCAGGGGAAAGACACTGAGTGTCCTACAAATAGTTTCAATGTATTTAAATTCTTCAGAACATGGCAAAAGTTGGACAATTTTAAAATTCATTTAGATTACTAGCATAACTGTGATAAAAATGAGCAGTTAAAGTATACAGACAAATCACTTATAAATACAGATGCAAAACTGAATTCAGCAGTATATTAAAAGAATAATGTACTACTACCAAATGGGCTATATTCTAATTATATAAGGATGGGTCAAGGAAAGAAATCTATTACTCATACTTTATTACATTAATAACTTTGAAGTGGAAAGCATATTAGACATACTAATATACTAAAAGAAAGTGAAGAGCTGCTTCATAAAATTAAGCATAAATTCCTGATAAAAAGTTCTACAACTTTCTTAATATATTGGTGGAAACCAACAAAAAAAATGATACCTAATGCTCAAACAAATGGATAAGAAAAACTAAAAATTAAAACCTCAATAGTAGAATAGGCTCAGCACATGACCTGGACTTTGATAATACAATATTAATATCCATCAAGCATAGAGCACAAGGAAATAAGCCAATTAAAAAAATTAAAGATTGATAAGATATTTTTTACCTTTGGAGTAGAACAGAGTTAATAGATTATTTAATACTCATATGTGTTAGCAAAGACGCAGAGAAAACCCACTGTATTGGTTTCCTATTGTTGCTTTAACAAATTAGTTATTTCAGTGGCTTAAGACAACAAAAATTTACTTTCTTACAATTCTGGAGATCAAAATTCAAAATGGGCTAAAATCAAGATATCAGCAGGGCTGCCTTCCTTTGGAGGCTCTGGGAGAGAATCTGTTTCTTTGCCTTTCCCAGGTTTCTTTAGCTCATGACCTTCTTTCTCCATCTCAAAGCCAGCAACACTGCAGCTCTCTGCCTCTTCATCTGTAGTCACATGTCCGCCTCTGACTTCTCTCTGCCTCCCTTTTCCACTTTTAAGAATGCTTGTGATTACACTGGGCCCACCTGGATACTGCAAGATAATTTCCCTATCTCAAAATCAGTTGATTAGCAACCTTAATTCCATTATGCAACTTTAATTCCCTTTGCCATGTAAACTAACATATTCCCAGGTTTCAGGGTTTAGGACATGGATATCTTTGGGGGAACACCATACAAGGTATTCCAAATCCATCTTGGATATATATCTATATCTATATCTATATCTGTATCTATATATATCTATCTATACATATATATATGCATTTTTAACAACCTTTCTGGCAGTTTGGCATTAAAATGTCCATGTAGGTTACTATGCATCATGGGCCTATGGTTATACATTAATTAGATTTGCAAGTTCCTTTTTTAGATCATTGCTTTAAAACATATCTCAAAAGAAGTGTTGAAATATTTATGCAAGCTCTCCTCCCTCAAAATCAGAGTTTATGACCTAGTCTTCATGATGGTCTCAAACAAGTTACAGTCTACTCAGAGACTGGAATAACTGCCTAAAAACTTTTTTTAAAATTCATATTTATTCTTACTGAGAGGTGAGAGAATAGGAAAACCATTTCAATACTGAACCAAAGCTTGTGACTTAGAACTGAAGCAAGGAGGATACCTAAACATACTAGATGTCTGGAAATCATTATTTTTAAAAGTTCTTTTTTTTTTTTTTTGAGATCTTCCATTATTCATTTAAATATTTGTCTCATCGGGTAAATCTCAGAAAATACATATTATATCATCTGGAGAATCCTATAAGTCAAATAGAAAACGTTTCAGAGCATTAAAAATGCAAAGGCAGAAAGAAATAATACTCTGAACCATGTTAAAGAGTAGCAGCTCTAGTGTATTCTCCAAGAAAAGAGTTGTCTGACATAAATCACCAACTCATTCTATTCTTACAAAATTCTTATCAAATTATGCCCTTTTTATAGTTCTCTTCCAGGTCATTATACCTAGAGATTTTTCCAGTTAGAAAATTTCATTTTATGAGAACCCCTATTTCAAGTTCTCCCATTTGCATTGTTAAAACCTACAAACTTGCTTCCTCTATTCATCAAAATAAACCACAACTTTTTATTTTATTATGGAAAATGTGGTAAATATATATATTTAAAGGTGTATTTGCCACTAAGCTTGAACCCCTTGAGTGATTCTGCATCAACTTATATAACACAACTGAATGCTATTACTAATATCTAATAGTGTGCAGGTGAAAGCTGATGATTGTTCTTTTTGCAAATTAATAAAGCACCATAAATTTTCTATGGCTGAACTTAAGATGTATGGACGTTCAAAGTTTTAATTCATTTGATTTAGTTTTGCTACTCATAATAACAGAAGTTTTTGTTCCTAATATGGAAGTCAGTGATTGAAATTCTTCATCACTGTATTCACAATGGAAGCACATCTGGGTGGACTCATCAGATGTATTCCAGTAGACAGGGACAAAGTCGAGTCAAGTCTCACTTACAATGTTTTTCCCTTTTTTTTCATTTTCGAAGGATCAGGAAATACATGACAGGCTATGCCATGCTCCGAATTTCTTCCTGATGACTCTGCTGTTCAGAATTTTCTGAGCCTGTTTCATTAATACAGAGGGAAGCAACATGGTCCCCAATCTTGCCACTCTTTTAACCCCTTTTGCAGCTCTTTATAATAATTACTCTAAAGGCACTCACAGTGGATACCAACTTCAACTAGAAGAGTTTGCTTGAGCACAAGCTGGGCCCAGGAAAATATATGGTAGAATCAGAGCACAGACTCCACTCTGGGTTTATGATGGTTGTGTGTTACAAAATATGAAGAAAATACTTTTAAAGCCTCTCCTAAATTTAATTCAGAAATAGCCTTAAATAAGGCTTTGAAAAACAAACTTTTACATTTATGATCAATCCAAGTATGATTCAAACATAGAAAACTAATTAAAAAGTAGCCTTTAAAATAATAAAATTGCTCCCATTTGTGAATATTATAAAATCTTTCATTTTAAATATGAATATTGAGTCTTAGTGATCTGCTAGTTACTGGTCTAAACTTAACCAACATCTGGTGAATGTTCTCTGAACTGCAGTATGCCATGTAAATTCTCAGGTTTTTTCAGTGAGGTAGTTATATACATACAAAGAAACAAATGTGATGCAATAGGGGAGTAACAACCATTGAAATACAAGCAAATCACCATGGATGCTTAAGAAAAAAGGTACTTAAGTTTATCAGTTAGAGGTAGAGGAGGCTTCACAGAGGGGATAGCATTTAAGGTAAGGCTTGAAAAAATGACTTAGAGCTGCCCATGTACAAGTTAAGGAGAGGCCCTTTTATTGCATGTGCAAAGGTCTGCACCACAAAAAAAAAACATATTGACTTGGGTAACGAAGAGGTATTTCAGAATTAATGGAGCATAAAATATAAATAGTGGGAGGTGGAAAGGAAGAGAAGGCTGGCAGCTAGACATGAACTAGGTGATAAAGGCTTTACATGGCATGCAAAGAGATTTCTATTTGAAGAATTTTGAGTATCATATATTTGTGTTAAAAAGATTGCTTTGGAGAAATGAGGTAAGACTAAAAGAAGAGAAAGGATATTGCATTAGTACAAGCAAATTTTGATGGTAACAACGGTAAAGGGTATGGGGGATTAAAGAAGGAACAGATTCAAGAGGTATTTAGCAAGAAGAATGTGTAGATATGAAAACCAACTGTAAGATTATTGAGAAAGAATAAACTTGGCTATTTCCCAGGTTTTTTAGCTTAGTGACCAGGCAGATAACAATCTGAGGGGTGATGATGTGTTGGTTTTAGACATGAACAACCAGAGATAACAACAGAACCTCTAGGTAGATATGGCCAGTTGGCTATCTAGTTCTGAAATTCAACAGAGCCTTTGGACTTGAGAAAGATCCACCTACAGGGAGAATTTGAAGTCATGATAGTGGATGAAACTGCCTGGGGAAAACAGCTGGGATGAGAAGATAAGGGGTCCTAGGACAAAACCTCAGGGGGTCCTGATATTTAAGGGGAGTTGAAGTAAGGGGATTCGATAAATTGGATTTGAAAGAAAAAGACATATAACCAGCAAATACAACCAAAAGAGGAAAGAATTTTCAAATATTGAATTAAGATAAACTGAATGTATCCACCAGATTTTATTTCTGCACATACTCAATACCTGTAGGGCCTTACAAATTTTCAAATTTGTATAATCAGAAAGTATCTTGGCCGCCCTGACCTTCTCCTTCCACTGACTGTTGCCCAAAATGTCATCTCGACATTCTGGAGGAGGATGGGGCTAGTGTAAAATAATGATGAAGAATTGGAGAACACATTGTCTTAACTGAAATGTTCTATGGGAGCTGGATGTAGGATATAACATTGCATATGATAAAGCAAAAACTTTGTGAAAACCCTCTCTCCCAATTTCTATTAGCTGTGGCAGCTGTCACTCTATTTCTTCTTTCTTTTTATTTGTTCTTTCTTTCCCCCACCACAACTCCTTCCAACCATCTGCTCCTACTGTCCTACTGCAGAGTCAGGGATACCCCTCTGGGTCAACCCATCCCCTTTCTAATGTAGAGCAGTATAACTGCCTCTGAGGATCTCCACTTTGCATCTGTCAGCCTATTCATTAAAACAAAGGATCTCCCTTGGCACTCACTCTCTTTAGAAAAGAGGAATAAAGAAGCAAAGGATAAAAAGGATTGCAAACAACTAATTACCATTTTTTTCCTAGACTCATATTTTTGCGTGTAAAGTTTGTTTTTATAAAACTGAAAAATATATGCCTTTTTGGTTTCATGCTATTCCATTACTTTACATCTTATTCAATATGTCAATAAATATAATCAGCTATTGAAACCAAATAAAGATTAAATAAATGGTAAGCATCTTAGACATAAACATAGTTCACAGCAAAGGGATATTTATACATTGTATTTTCATCAAAAAATCAGAGAAAAATGCACATGGTGTGGAATTAGTTTTATTTCTTTAGCTTTCACAATATGTGCCACAGAAATAATGTAATTTTATAGGAGAAACGCAAAACTTTATAGGAGAAATATTCCCTAAACTTCATCAAATGCAATAAATTCAGAGAACCATCTGGTAGTTTAGTTTTCTTGGGGCTCAATTATGTATAGCCATCTGATTCAAAACAACAACATTCACTTATTATCAATATATTACCTTAGAGCAGGGAGTTTCAGAGAAATCATGAATGGGCTAATTAAAAACTCATATTTCCAGATCAAATCCCCTAGTGATTCTGATACTTCTGTCTAAGGAAGACCCAAGAATCTGCATCTTTAACCAGTACCCAGATTCTACTGCAGTTGATAATGGTCACAAAAATCACCTCCAATATTTAATTAATGAACAGATTCCCAGGCACCACTGCACACCTATTAAAGCAGAAACTTTCAGAGATCTTGCAATAGCCAGAGAATCCATATTTTTGTAAGGATTCAGGTGGTTCTTATGATCATGTAAGGGTGAGAACCACTCCCTTAGAGGACATCTCTATTAGCAGGTAGTACCAGTAGTTCGTTGTTCCTCAAGAACTCCAACCTCTTGTATATCATCATACTATTATACTTTTCCTAAGTTAAAATCAAAAGAGGCCTGATCAATTGTAACTAAAAGCATAACCCTAAGACTTATTTTCAGCTAATATAATTTAGGTTCTTCTACCCAAATAATGTAATATGCAAAAATAACATATTACGAGTGCCTTTTTTTATTTGACTATCACAAAAACCCTGTAATCTGGGTCAGGAAAAAACTCTCCTCATGAAATGGGTTCTGTTTTAGTTTGCTAATGCTGCCAGAATGCAAAACACCAGAGATGGACTGGCCTTTAAAAAGGGCGGTTTATTTGGTTACACAGTTAGAGTGTTAAGGCCACGAAGTGTCCAAGGTAACACATCAGCAATCGGGTACCTTCACTGGAGGATGGCCAATGGTGTCCAGAAAACCTCTGTTAGCTGGGAAGGCACGTGGCTGGCATCTGCTCCAAAGTTCTGGTTTCAAAATGGCTTTCTCCCAGGACATTCCTCTCTAGGCTGCAGATCCTCAAAAATGTCACTCTTAGTTGCACTTGGGATATTTGTCCTCTCTCAGCTTCTCTGGAGCAAGAGTCTGCTTTCAATAGCTGCCTTCAAACTGTCTCTCATCTGCAGCTCCTGTGCTTTCTTCAAAGTGTCCCTCTTGGCTGTAGCTCCTCTTCAAAATGTCACTCACAGCTGCAGCTGCATTCCATTCCTTCTGCTTGTCAGCTCATTTATATGGCTCCACTGATCAAGGCCCACCCTGAATGGGTAGGGCCATGCCTCAGTGGAAATTATCTCATCAGAGTTATCACCTACAGTTGGGTGGGGCACATTTCCACAGAAACACCCAAAGGATTCCAATCCAATCAGCACTAAAATGTCTGCCCCACAAGATTGCATCAAAGGATATGGCTTTTTCTGGAGGACATAATACATTGAAACCAGCACAGGCTCCTAGACATTATGTGACTTAATCAGGGTCACACTACCAATATGAGGTGCATTTCATATGAAATGCAATAAGAAGTGCAACAAGAACAGATCTAGTCTATTCCGGGATGTCCCTCATTCGCTAAGCTTTCTGCCACCTGTCAAGTGTTTTGCTGTGGACATTGCAAGGTTATTTCCTTTAATATGCACAACAATACTGCAAGGAAAACAAAGAGTATGGGCTTTGGAGTCCTGTTTTTTAATCCTTGTTTGGTTTTTTAATACTCGTTCTATTTTTTTTTATTGAGATTGTGCAAATACCATACAATTATCCAAAGATCGAAAGTGTACAATTGCCCAAGGTACCATCATACAGCTGGGCATGCATCAGCACAATTAATTTTTTTTCAATTTTTAGAACATTTTCATCACTCCAGAAGAGAAATAAAGACAAAAAAAGGAAACTTAAATCCTCCCATACCCCTAACCACTCCACCTCCATTATTGATTCATAGTTTTGGTATAGCACATTTGTTACTATTGATGAAAGAATGTTAAAATACTACTAACTGTAGTATATAGTTTGCAATAGGTATATATTTCTTCCTATATGCCCCTTTATTGTTAACTTCTAGTTATAGTGTCATACATTTGTTCTAGTTCATGAGAGAGATATCTAATATTTGTACAGTTAATCATGGACATTGTCCACCACAAGATTCACTGTTTTATACATTCCCATCTTTTAACCTCCACTGTTCCTTCTGGTGCCATACATGATTCTGAGCTTACCCTTTCCACCAACTTCACACACGTTTTAGCACTGTTAGTTATTCTCACAATAATGTGCTACCATCACCTCTGTCCACTTTCAAACACTTAGGTTCAACCTAGTTGAACATTCTGCTCATAATAAGAAACCGCTCCCCATTATTTAGCCTCATTCTATATCCTGGTAACTTATATTTCATGTCTATGTGTTTACATATTATAATTAGTTCATATCAGTGAGACCCTGCAACATTTGTCCTTATGTGTCTGTCTTATTTCACTCAATATAGTGCCTTCAAGATTTCTTCTTCAACTCATTTTTTTAAGATGAAATTGTTCACACACCATACATTCCATCCTAAGTAAACAGTTGTTGGTTCCCTGTATAGTCACATATTTATGTATTCAGCACCATCACCACTATCTATATAAGGACATCTCCATTTCTTTCACAAAGGAGGAGGAAGAGTCAAAGAAGGTAGAGAGACAAAAGAAAAGAAAAAAGAGAAAGAGAAAAAAAAACATGACAACTAGAAAGCAACAAAAGGAAAGACAGCATTAAACTAAAGTAGAATGGTCAGACAACATCACCAATGCCAGGAGTCCCATAACCTTCCCTGATGCCCCCCCGCTATATGTATTTAGCTTTGGTATATTGCCTTTGTTACATTAAAGGAAGCATAATATAATGTTTCTGTTAATTATATTCCCTAGTTTGCACTGATTGCATTTTCCCCCCAATCCCACCCTATTTTTAACACCTTGCAATGTTGACATTCATTTGTTCTACCTCATGTAAAAACACATTTATACCTTTTATTACCCTAGGTTTCACTGAGTTATACAGTTCCAGTCTTTCTCTTTCGTCTTTTGCTCTGGTGTCCCACATGGTCCTAACCTTCCTCTTTCAACCATGCTCACAGTCATCTTTGTTCAGTGTACTTACATTGCTGTGCTACTATCTCCCAATATTGTTTTCCAAACCTCTCACTCCTGTCTTTTCCTTTCTGTCTGCAGTGCTTCCTTTAGTGTTTCCTGCAGAGCAGGTATCTTGTTCACAAACTCTGTCATTGTTTGTCAGAGAATATTTTGAGCTCTCCCTCATATTTGAAGGACAGTCCTGCTGGATATAGGATCCTTGGTTGGTGGTTTTTCTCTTTCAGTATCTTAAATATATTACCCCACTTCCTTCTTGCCTCTATGGTTTCCATTGAGAAATCCGCACATGGTCTTATTAAGCTTCCTTTGTATGTGATGAATTGTTTTTCTCTTCCTGCTTTCAGGATTCTCTTTCTATCTTTGACGTTTGATAATCTGATTATTAAGTGTCTTGGCGTAGGCCTATTCAGAGCTGTTCTGTTTGGAGTACACTGCACTTCTTGGATCTTAATTTTATGTCTTTCATAAGAGATGGGAAGTTTTCATTGATTATTTCCTCTTATTATTGCTTCTGTCCCTTTTCCATTATCTCCTCCTCTGGGACACCCAAGACACATAAATTCCTGCATTTCATTTTGTCCTTAAGTTCCCTGAGACTTTGCTCATATTTTTCCATTCTTTTCTCTATCTGTTTTTTTGTGTGTAGGCTTTTAGGTGCCTTGTTCTCCAGTTCCTGAGTGTTTTCTTCTGCCACTTGAGATCTCTTATTGTATGTTTCCATTGTGTCTTTCATCTCTTGTGTTGTGCCTTCCATTTCCATAGATTCTGACAGTTGTTTTTTAAAACTTTTGATTCCTACCTTATGTATGCCCAGTGTTTTCATTATACACTTCATCTCTTTCACTATATCTTCCCCAAACTTTTTGAATTGATTTAGTATTAGTTGTTTAAACTCCTGTATCTCAGTTGAAGTGTAAGCTTGTTCCTTTGACTGTGCCATAATTTCATTTTTCTTAGTGTAGGTTGTAGTTTTCTGCTGTCCAGGCATCTGGTTACCTTGGTTACCCCAATCAGGTTTTCCCAGACAGAATCGGCTCAGGTCTCAGAAGGAGGCAATAGTATCATGTCTCCCTAATGGTGAGTCTTAGAAGATTGATACACCCTGTGAGGCCTCAAATCACTGTGCTTTTCTGTCCAGCAGGTGGTGCCTGTCAGCCTGTAGCTCCAGACTGGTGTAAGGAGGTGGGGCCCATGGCTGTTTTCCCCCAGGCTCTAGGGTCTGGTTCTGAATGGAAGGTGGGTAGTAGAGCTTGGCACCACCTTATTCCTCTTAGGGAAGATATACCCCCTAAGGAGAGGTCATTTACATTTGAATAGTCTCTCTACCTGTGCTTTCTCCACCTTTGTCTGGGTCAGAGCACTGGGAAATGAAAATGGCTGAAGCTTTCTCCACTGAGTAGAATAAGGGACAGAAAGCCCCCTTCAGGGCCAGTCTGCAGCCACCCTTCAGCTCTCCAAGGTCCGTCATTACCAGAAGCCTGTCTGCTTGTTGGGGATTCGTATCTTGTATTGGACAGTCCACATTTGTTAATTAAAACTCCAGATGGAGCTCAGCTGAGCTATATTCACTGGCTCCATTCAGAGAGTGCTGCTCTCTAGCACCACAAGGCTTTGCAGTTTGGGCCATGGGGGGAGGGGGCTCCTGGCTTGGACCTGCAGTTTTTACATACAGATTTTATGCTGCTGTCTCAAGCATTCCTCCCAATTCAGGCCAGTGTATGATGAGTGGACAGCCATGCTTGTCCCCCCACAGTTATTCCAGATTATTTACTTGTTGTTCCTGGTTGTTTATTAGCTGTTCCAGGGGGACAAACCAGCCTCCACTCCTCTCTGTGCCACCACCTTCTTCTGTCTCTCCCACATTTTTGTTTTATGCTCTCACCTGAGGAATTCCTCATTTCCAGGTTTCCAGGGATTTTAGTTCTCCAGAGGCTCCACTGGTTCACCTGATCTGGGAACACTCTTTTGTCTGGATTGTCAGAGGCAGCTGCCCAAATTCTGCTTTTTCCTTCTGCATCATGACTAGTTAGGCATTCCCTCCAACCTGAGCCTCTTCCTCTCTCTCCACGTGGGCAAACAGGGTAAATCCCCAAGAGTCCCATTCTATTTTTCAATCCTAGTTCTGGTATATCCAGATACTACCTCTGTGCCTTGAGAAAATATCATTTTTCTCATTTGTAAAATTATAGATAATAAGAATACCAACCTTGTAGAGTAGTTTTAGAGGATAAATAAAATAAAGTGGGTCTAAGCATTCAGGACAGGCCCAGCATATATGAAGTGCTCCATGAATGCTAGCCTTTTTATTTTTTCTTTCTGCCTCCCTGTCTCCCTCCCCGCTTTCTTCCTTCCTCTCTCCCTCTGCCTGCATCTTCATTTTAGTTCAGCGGTGCTTTCATTGCACCATTCTTCCCTTCTTAATGGCTTGTCCTTATTTGCACTATGAAGGGTTCTTGCACTATGTTTTCCTTCTGTTGGGCCCCATCTCCAGTCTAATTACTCACTTGGACTTTACCTGTTGCACAACATTCCCCAAAGCCCCTCATGCATGTCCAACTCCAGAGCTAATGGACACTTACCTCTGACTTAGAAACTACCTGTTAAAATAGTGGGTTGGGATTCAGAAGACCCAGGCTCTAAATGGGCCCTGCCATTGACTAACTGATGACCTTAGACAAGTTATAGAACCTCTCTGGTCCTCAGCTGTAAAATGCAGGATGTGACCAAATGATCTCAAATATTCTTCTTCCTCTAAAATTCCATGATTTTATGATAATACTAAACTTGTTTGTCTAACCATGATTCTTCTTCATTTCTTATTTTAGGCATGAGCTTAAAATGAATGCTCTCAACTACTGGAGACTGCTATGATTTCTAATTGTCTACAAAATTTCTTTTTTTATCTTATTCCTTAGCTTTATCATTATATCTTAAAAATTCAATAGAGGAGCCCATAGAAATACCTCATATTCCTGACATGGCTCATTAAGAGTAGTTACCAAGGATTGGCCCATCCAGTCTGGGGAGAAGATATTTGAGATGAGCAATCAAGCTGAAGCAATAATTCCTGTCTGTCGCTAGGGCTTGCATATAGCAAACAACACCCACAAAATTCTGACCTGAGTTTGAAACCTGTCACAAAGGAATTGAGGGTCTGAATAAATGACTGAAGGTGTCAGTCTTCAACACTGCACTTTTTTTTTATCATATACGTGTGTTGCCATGACAAATGGCAACTGTTAAACATGACTTTGGGGCCAACCATGCTACACATAAACCAAAGACAGGAGCAAGGGCTAGGACTGGCACACTCTCTCAGGGTAATGATCAGGCACTGATCATTCCATGGCACTTGGAACTTACCCAATCCATTGGGAGAAACACAAGTTCAAAGCAGTTATATCTTGCTGCCTCAGTGTGACTTTGTAAAATTATTGCCCATGTGCAATAGTATAGAATTTATATCTTCCCAGTTTTAAATCATGTTTTAGCTCTCTTTTAAAATTATACCTCAGAGACTAAAGTTTTTTACTTTAAATTAGGATAAAACTGGAATGTCTCTATTTTTCCACTTGCTTAACTAAATCTTATAATTTCTTCAAGCTACATTCCTCCCACATTATCTATACAAGACTTGAACGATCCTTCCTGCTCACAATAATCCCTCATAGAACTCTCTGCCTGTTTTAATATTTTGATCTAATTATATGCTAACCAGGCTATTATTTTATCAAGAAAGTGTGTGTGTCACCCTAACACCCATAATTGGATGCTAAAATTTGTTTTCTGAGAACCCTGATGCTTCCAGCTTACCAATTACCTTCTGCCAGATTCCCCTGATAGCATGGGTCACCTGCCCTGATGCCCTCTCCGGCATCTCCTGCAGACGGCACACGTGGCTGGACTCCCTCATGCTGCATGGACATGATGCTCTGTTCTAAGTCTGTCTACGATTTGGAGACTGGTTGCCAACACTGCTAATAAATACATTGGGGTTCCCCTCCATAATTCTCCTTGAACAGTCAGCTTCCAACTGGACCAGCAGTGATGTCAGAAGCATGGAATGGTGACAATACGCAAAGTTGAGATTCAACCTCTAAAGCATGTACTTTGAAGAGAGTAGGTATTATGGTTATTTCAGGTGTTACTTAAGCCATAAGACCTTTATTCCATGTCATCACTTGGGAACTATAACAGAAGTCACCATCACTTTGTTTCTACATAAGAGTGTAAGCCTCGAGTAAGAAAAATGAAGATGTAAAACAAGGAAGAAGAGGAACTAAAAATACTTTGAAAGTTATAAAACACTCCCCAAGTTCAAGAATATGCTAAATCTGGAGGATGGGCATTTAAACAACTCTTTCTTTCTAAGTAGCATGTAAACAAAATTAGTTGGAATAATTTATCCTGAAAATATATGTGAATTGGTCAAATCACAATGGCTATTTAATTAAAATAAGTTTATGCACATTGCCAGCCCTATGTTCTGAAGTGATGGATTCCACTTTCAACAACTGACCTCAAAAGAAATTCCCTAATAAAGTCAGGTAAATGGGATTTAAAAATAAAATCTAACAGGAGTCATAATGTCATAATGCTATAATGTCTACTCTAAAACTACTCTATAAGTATTCCTACTTTAGAGAACCATGTACAAACCAAAAACAAACATACTAAATATAGTACACAATGAAATGTTAGTAGAATGCAATTTTCATAATTTGTTTTCAATGCATTAAGAACTTCTTTTCAGGAAATATCACTTCTCTGTAAGTGCTTCTCAACTGGACGAAAGAGTCCTTTTTAACACTTAACTGTGCAATTTACTCAGATTTTTATTTGGCTATTTAATTACTGTAAGATCACACTTCAGCGGAAATGGCCTAATCTAATATTATTATTGGTTCATTCTCCTGCTGTTGTTAAACACTCCATATCTTGAAAAAGCTCATGTGCTTTGGCTTTTGTGAATAATGTTATATTTATTCCTTTGTTCATCCTTTTATTCTGCAAAATATTTATGGTAAAACTATAATACATCAGACATGAGATAGTTGTGGGGATTAAAAATTGATAAAACACATTTCCTCTTCTTGAGGAGCTCACATGTTACAGGAGGTAGCAGGCAAGTAGGTAGATAATTACAATAAAGAGAAATATTGAAAAGACACATCAGCAGCTTGAGAATCTGCCAAAGCTTTCTTTAATAGCCTTTCTTGCAGAAGGCTTCTTTCTTCACATCTATGCACATGTTATATCTACATGTATATCTATCATCTCTCTATATATTTACATATATAATCTTCTACTTTCCAATCCTTTACTCTAAATATCTACTGGACATTTCCACTTGGAGATCCTGCCATTACCTCAGTTCAACATGCCTAAATCCCAACTCCTCACATTTTCTCTCAAACAACACATTTCCTGGTTTTAGTCAATAACCCCACCATTATTTCATTCCATGGCTTGAAATCTTGCAGTAGTTCATTTTGTCAACCAAAACACTGAGTATTTAAAAGTGAATAAGACATGACTTCTACTTCAAGGAGCTCAAAAAGTAACAGGATAAAGAATGATGGCTAATGATGCTATTATGCTATTTTGACCAATTCCCTTCCTTCACTCGAACATACACATCAACATGTCCTGTTATTTTCATTTTCAAACAACACACTTCTTGTGTTATTCTTATTGCCATGATCATAGGTACTTAACATTACATGCATGAAATACCATACTAACCATGAAAACTTGACTCCTACTTCTAGTTTCCTTCTTTCTTCCTTTCTTTCCTTCATTCTTCAACTTTTGCAGTAAACTTTCCTAAAATAACCATGACTTTTTAACACTTGTGGCTTATCACCTGAATTGGCTCATCATTACCCTTAGGTAAAAATCCAAGTACTTGAGAGCTTTTCAAGCCCTTCAGTAATGTGGCTTCAGTCTGTTTCTGCAGCCTACATAGTATTCAAGTCACATGCAACCATGTTAGCATCCACACTCATTGTTGCATATAGCTAATATTTTTGTAGTACTTACCATGTGCCAGGAACAATTCTAAGCAATTTTAAACCTTACCCCAACCCTATGAAGTACATGCTATTATTAGTTCAAGTTAGTTAAGCACCTAGTCTTAAAGCACACAGCTAGTAAGTGGAAGAGCTAGTTTGAACTCCGGAAATCTGACTCCAGAGTCCGTACTCTAAACCACCCCACTTTAAAACCCAGATAACAGCTAGATAACCAAGCAATATTGGCTTGGGACTCCAGTAATTGCACAGCTTGTGGAAATGAGAAACATACCCATATTTGCCCATAAGTTCCCAGCAATTTACTTTCTCATGGCTTCTTCTGCCTCCTGGGTATCTTGTTCATCAGATGATGTCTTTGTAGGTATTGATCTAGCTGTGAAACTCAACACTTTTTTTTAATCTTCCCCAAGGCCAACTCCCTGGTGTTTGGTTACATAAAGCACCCATGAGAGATGAAGAATTGATTGCAACTCAACAACTGACATAACTTCATTGGTCTTTTTAGCCTTCACCCACGGCTAATTCCTCCCTCCCCCCAACCCCTCCCACATCCACACACTCATTTACTGTTCCTCTACTATCCTGGCTTATATCCATCTTTGGCCTCCACACCCTACTTATTCCTTTTTTTTTTTTTTTTTTTTTTTGCTTTTGCCTCCTACTATTCCTCATCTCTCTTCTTTCTTTTTCTTTTTCCCTTCCTGTCTAGTATAAAGCACAAAATATTCTTAATCTTACAAGGAGAAACTTCCTCTCTTCTAAAGCCTTCATATCAGACACTCCAGATTCTAGCAGGATGGGGGATGGGGTAGGTGAGTATAAAAAGTGGGAAAAGTAGGGAGGCTCAATTTCTATCTGAAGAATTATTCTCAATAGACAGTCTTCCTAAAATCTATTTAGTTTTCTACCCATACTTATTCTATTAAATTATAAATTTCTGTATGCAACTACAACCTCCTTGTGGACTGTGTCTTACTGAACTTTGAACTCCCTTCTTTCTGCCTTCTGTCTCCAGCACCTGATGCTAGGAATGAATTGATAAATGTTTCTTGAATTTAATGGGACAAAATTGAGTTCTTACCTTGATTTTTATGATGCTACCCCCAGCTGGAAAAACAAAATGTTCTCATTCAGTGTCTTGCCTTTTCAAATTCTAGGTGTCTTTCTGGTGTCATCTCCAGCTCTTGAAATTTTACCTTACTACTCTGGTCTACCTTGATTTCTGTCTTTTGTAAATTCCTACAACACATTTTTTTTTTGCTTGCTATGCAACACTTCATATTTTAACATTTATAAATATTAGATATACCTTTCCCTGAACCTAGCAGGGAGGTAAATGGATAGACATAGCTTCAAATCAAATACTTATGCAATGAATCAAGAGTATATATAAAAATTAAATGACATGACTTGAAATATTAAATGCAATTTGAGAAAGGATTTGCTGTGGAAGTTTTCTTTATAATTTACTTCTCCTACCCTCTAGATAATGAGTGATTTATGATTTATATGAGTCATGCTATTTTTTGTTTGCAGCTATTTATATTTTAGTTCTAATAACTTTACTAAAAGCACAAAAAATGTGACACAACAGTTTTAAAAATAAATGTGAAAGTCCTATTTTGTGACTATTCATAAAAATAATTATATTTTCTCTAAAAGTATTCAGAATTGCCCTACTGATTTTGTTAAAAGAAAATCTTTTCATAAATATTACACAATTTTAATTGTTTCTTTTATTTTCTAACCAAACATTAAAATACCTTTCCAAAGTACAGGTGGAACTTTCTTACCATTAGAAAAGCCTAGGGTTAATTGTTTTTAAATCACTTAAATCATTCTAATGAGGACAGACCTTTTAAATGAAACTACTTCCTCCATTTTCATTAATTTTGCTACTTTTCTATTTTTCTTTCATCTAAAATATGTAAATATGGGATGGATTTGTTAGGACATTTGTAGTATACATTTTTGAATGTCTTGAATATGCATGACTTTTGGGGATCTGTTTCCTTAAAATAACTCTCTTGTCACATGTGCTAGTTCCAGGAAATTCATCATGATGCTCCCAAAGGAGGGGCATAGTTTGCCTGAGAGACTCGGTGCTGACCTGCCACTTCTTTATCTCATCAAATATACTGTTATTCTGGGCCTTCTCCTGCCTGTATAAGGTACTGTGCTAGGGACATTCCAGGGATATGAAGATTTAAAAGTGAAATGCTGGTTTGCAGTTCAGATAAATGGTGCTACAGGGGATCCAAGGAGGAAGTAATCACGCGGCTTTAATGAAAGGGGGAGTTAAAATGGAGAATGTGGAGTCTAGGTCTGTAGAGCAAAAGAATGCAAGGGAATCTGGGGAGGAAAAAGGGCTTAAAGACCTCCTGGGAATAAGTATATCAGAGTCAAGGACTAAGCAACAAACCCTTTAGTCTGGGGCGGAACTAGTACGTAGTACGATTCATAGAGGGCACTTAGAGAGCTCCAGGAGTCTGGACTTTAATTCTCGGACAATGAGGGGTCACTGACAATATTTTGGGCTGGGAAGTGACCTATAAAACAAGGCATTTCAGATTGGAGGGATATAAGGGTGAGCTGCATGGGAAGTATGATACAAGGGAACTCTGGAAGCAGAAGGTTCTTTAGGAGACTATCTGTCCCTTTGTATCTGATTAATTTCAACTCAACATGATGTCTTCAAGGTTCTTCCTTGTATCATGGATCAGAACTTCATTCCCTTTTACAGCTGAGTAATTTCCCATTGTATGTACATACTACTTTTTGTTTATCCAACTCATTGTTGATGGGCATTTGGGTTGCTTCTGCCTTTTGGCTACTGTAAATAATGCTGCTATGAGCATTGGTATACAAATATCTGTCCTGGTCCCTGCTTTTGATTCTTTTGGTGTCATACCTAGAAGTGAGATTGCTGAGTCATATGGTAGTTCTATGTTTAACTTTTTGAGAAGCCACCAAACTGCTTTCCACAGTGGTTGCACCATTTTACATTCCCATTAACCATGCACTAAGGTTCCTATTTCTCCCTCATCCTTGCCAACACTTGTTATTTCCATTTCCCTTTTTTATTAAGTACTTTTTGAATCCATAATATCTGCAAATTGCAATATTACATTTCTCTACCTGAACTCCCTGATTTTAGTGAACTTATTGCACAAATAATTAAAACATATAAACAGAGTAGAAGGCAAAGGATGGTAGTGGGCAATGAGTACATTCAAAGATGCAATGATTTGCTAGACTACTAATAGCTTCAACTGTAATGTGGGCACAGAAAAAACGAGTAGGCTACTTGGCAGAAGCAGATATTTTTACATTAGGATGTATATTAGTTAGGAATATTAAATGGAAGAAGATAAAACTGGCCCATATGCAAGATAATGCATGACACAGTATTGCAGAGATGCTCTAAATTCAATTTTATAAATATCTAGAGGAGGTCTTACAGCTGGTAAGAAGCAGATCTAGAATCTGTCAATGCTTCCTGACTCTAAGTTCCGTGCTTTCTCTACTATGCCAAAATATATACTGGAAATAAAAAAGACACACAACTTTTAGATGTTACAAAATAAAATTCAATTTTACATCATCAAATGGTTTTTTTTAAAAGACACAATGTATTTTAAATTATCACGCATCAAGATACTAACACATGTTGAACCTAATGATACCAGTATATATTATATACCAAAAAAAAAAAAAAAAAAGCACAAAAAAACGATTATTCTCTTCTGAGACACCACAGAACCACAGAATATCTTTTATAAATGTCTTTCTTTGACTCTGGAAATGAGAAAAGCAATCATCTATCTGTGAAATTTCACATAAATTCAGAATACAGTGGTGCTTCTTTCCTTTTAGCAATGGTCACCTTTGTTCTAATGACTTACAATACCTCAGGAGGGGAAAAAACAAAATTGCCTTATGAAAGTAATAAGAAAACGTCTAGCAAATGGATGGACATTTAATGAGCAAGATAAAGTGCCAAGAAACAGCTAATGTCTCTTTCTGTCCCATTCAAAGGCACACATCTAAGACCCAAAAGCATTCACACCAGAAAATTACATGAGTAACACTGTTTAGTGCGATGCTATTGTACACACAATATGTTGCTAAGCAGGGAAGAAATACTGTTTACATGAAAGTGGAATGATCTCTGGTGAATACTGAAAGAAAGTGATAATTTCCCTAACCAGAAAAAGCATTTTTACATCACTCCATTTCAACTGCTTTAAAACCCTGAGTTGTTTTGGCAAATGGTGTTTTCCTGCTTTCTGGCTTTATTTCATCCTCATCCCTGCAGCTTTCCATTTAGTAAATGACAGGGTGTTTTGTTTGTTTTGCTTGTTGTTGTTGTTTTCCCCTGAATCCTTGGCAGAAAACACTACTATGTATTACAGTTTTCAGGGGTGCATCTTGCAAAGTTCATAAAATGAATTTTTGGTGCTTCTATCCTAAGAGTCCAATTGACTTTTCCCCCAGTAACATTGCTGAAAATATGATATGAGAAGTGCCCATCAATAGCAACTGGAAACTATGTACTTCTCTAGCTTTATGGAACCTGTCTCTGTATCCTGTCTGTTATGAGAACAAAGCATAAGAAAGCTTCTGTATGCTTTTCTGTGAGCATTTCCAGTAAGAGGAAGGAAACACAAAGACACTCACCTGCATCACAATAAGGAGGTCAAAGACCAAAATGAAAGAAGCCAGGAAGGCTCTGGAAACTTCATCACTTGGCAAAAATCCCCGATTCAGTTTGTCCCAGCTGATCCAGTCAGTTGTGATGACAAGTACAACTACAGAAGTCAGAGTAAAAAGGACTGTCCTGCAAGGAACAAGACACACATTTAAGAACATTATCTGTGCTGTATTGAAGGTCTACCCCTTGCCAAACACCCATACCAAGGCATAGTCACCAAATAGAAGATGAAAAAATAAGTAAATTAAGTGATTTCTTTCCAAAGCAATCAAAAAAAAGTATGACAGCATCACTTCCAAAATGTTCCCTAAAGAACATCACGATAGTGATTATGAAACAAATAATTAACAACAAAAATATTACAAAGGACCTTGTTTTGGGAAATAGAGTGCCCAAATAGAGTGCTGGAGTATAGCTCTCGTTACATGCACATTGTTTTACTGAGGGTTCTGGACTTGCATACGTAAGAACATAAGACAGATGGTGAGTGGGTGAAGAAGTCCTTGGGTTCTTTTCCACCTTCAGAAGAAAGGGATAGTTAGAGAAATCTCATCACAATCTCCACAGCCTGATGAGCTCTGCAGAGGAACCACCTCTAAACATCAACAGTGTCTCCTCTTCTCCTCATAGGACACATAGATGCCTTGTGTCCTAATGACCTCTCTCCATGTCTGATCTTCTATATCTTGTTATAGGACACTAGGGTCCTGAGATTTTCTCCTATATATTTTTGTAGCTTGCATGAAGCCTTGCATAATTATATACAGATGGATTTTATTGAGTATTTTTGAAATTATAACATAATTATCAGTTAAGATTTTTATAAAAATCAAGAAAATACTTAAATTAGTCTTTAATATTAATGTTTAAAAGTAGATCTGAAGCGTGGGCAGTGGAAGTTTGATCTGCCAGAGAATTGTCCTTAAATAGTTAATTAAGCCTTGTGATTTCAGGGCTAGATTGATATCTAGAAATTGTTTTGAATTGTAAGAAGGAAAAAAATAAAACAATTATTTTGAAATAAAGTTAACCAGAAAGGAATAAAGAAAAGAAAGAAAAAATAAAGAAAAAGAGAAAAGGAAGGAAAAAAGGAAGTGACACTGGACAAAGACAGTGAGTGAATTCTCTGCCCAAGGTTCTCCAATGACCAATTACTGAGACACAGAGGTTTCAAAGAGAGAAATAGTTTATTGCTAGGTGCAAAGCAGAAGAGCAGATGGCCTATAGGCCCAAAATCTGTCTCCCTGAACTGCAGTAACTCTGATAGTTTTATAGTATCAAAAGACAGGCAGGTTTTAGGATAATGCGCACAATGGCTCCAGATGATAGAATTAGAGGTGATTTAATTATTGAGCATGTGCAGATAGATGACATGCTTAGTCACAGAAAGTATGTAAGAAAATGGCAGCCTTAATATGATGATGGGCATGAGTTTTAGTATTATAATGAGGTATAGGTAACTTGTAGGTTAAATTCTAAGCTACTATGCATGTCAGGCAGGCCCATTTGGGTTATCAAGATAACTTTGGACTTGGGGTGAGTTAGTTCTGGGTTGACCTAAGACCCTTCATTAATAAACATTAGGGACTTTCTTTTGTGTTCATAAAACTCTAAAGTGGAAAAACTGGATAAATGGGTATAAGTGAAAGTCACAAGGTTTTATAATCACAAGGGCACAAGATAAAGGCTATACAATCATTATCAGAGATCAAGGCAGCTGAACTACAGTTCAGGATTTCAGGTATTTCCCTCTGTCCACTCTAACATATCAGGAAGTAAAAAGGAATATCTATATAATAATTCAGTAATCATAATTATTCCTTAAATCCTAACTTCTTAGTTGCAGAAGAAAATAAAATTTAGAGGTAGAATAACACCTTAGAAGAATGCAAGACCCATTTTGGAAATTAACAAACTGATTTTGACCTCAAGTGTCATCATAATTGGCACTCAAAAAAGAATAATATGAATCATGCTAAAATTCTCTTTTCAATTGTACAGAGTACAAATTTCTAAATAAAAATTTTGGGTTTCTTTTTTATAATTTCTTATCTGGAACAAGTTATACTTTGATACAATGGGTATAATAAATACTTAGATGTTTTCCCCCCATGACTAGGCAAGAAATATTATTTAAAAATTTTTGGAAAACAAACATCTCTATTAAAACTCATTCGCTTTATTAAAATTGCAAACTTCTCAAAAGTATTTAACTCATAATCTTCTAAGTAATAATTGTGGAATATCTCCTACTACCCTTTAGAATACCTTCAATCTTTTAAAGAAATTCAACTGAATTAAATAAGTATGGGAGAAATCCTAAGTAATTATTACAATTCAACAGAAAGAAATTTCAAATATTTTATGATCAAATGTAAGAATAGTGGGATTTTAAACAAATTTTTCTTCAGGTTGTAAATTTGTTTTTGTTCTTGTTTTTGAGTTTGAGAAAGTTCAAACAAATCTGAATGAAATTACTATAATTTCTTTTGTCAACAAGGAATATAACAACCTCACGAAGAACAGATAAAAGGTTAACTATTCTTCACAACTCCTTTTGGTACTCAGGATATTTCATCATCTTGGATTTTCAAATGTTTCTACAAGGGTGCTATAAATGTATATATGCTTCCTTAGGTTGATATTCAGCTGGATGCATGGTATGGCTATATGGGTCAAAAAATTCCCCCTTCTTTGCATCCTCAGCCTCCTCCTCCACAGAGTGACCACCCCCCACCCCTCCCACTATTATCCAGCACTACAGGGTGAACTCTGGGTGCAGCAGGAGTACCCCAGCACCTTGCTCTAGCTCTGTGGACAAAGTCTATTCTGAGATCTACAGGTTAATAGTTTTAATATCGCCCCTGCACTTTCCCCAAAAGATACCTGGAGTTTCCCTTTGTACAATAATTGATATACAGAATTTAATACTCCAATGTTACCTCACTGATACAAATATATAAACTGACACTTGGAATCAAACATTCATTCAGAGGTACATTTTTAGGTGCCAAAACACTGGGAATCTGGAATAAGTATCTGCTGAATAATCAAAAACCTCATCTATCACAAGAGTTATTAAGGAGGTAGTCTTACTCATGTTAATATTTGAATTGTGTATAAAGTCACTAAAATTAACCTTTAAAATTTTTTTATAATTTGCTGTGTAACTTGGTAATTAGAATTTATCAAAACTTTTACTGTGTGAAGGCTTCCTGAAACCAAGCCTGCACCAATTCACGTCTTGGATATTTATTATATTTGACATATTTTGCTTACCTAATACATGATGCTCTTTCTAAGAGTTCCTCATAGGTGATTTCCTAGCTTTATTATGTACTTCTGTTTTGACAAAGAGTATTTCTGCAGATCTCAAGAAAAAGGTTATTGGTCACATTTTATTACTCCAAAGGGAAATTAAAGGATGTATCCTGCCTGATATTTAATATTTAATAGTACAAAAACATTAATAATGGCAATCATTAAATATGAATGCATACAGCTCAACAAAACCTAAAGTCTCAAGAGAAAAGAAAAAAAGGAAAAAGGGGGTAAAAATGCATTAATTGGTCATATCACCTCAAAATTATGTGCAGTGCTTTGTCTAGATATAGCTGCAGAAGCAAATATATTGCATTTGTGTTTGTTTGTTTTTCTGAGTCACTTCTTGCAAAATTGATAGACTTTACTATGGTAGGATAATTCAGTTCAAAACACCGGTTTAAAAGAGCCACGATTCTGTTTGTTGGGTTATATATATAAAAACTGTCACTTGCATGTGAAACTGCTATGGAGGAAATAATAGTAATAGAACATTAACTACCATAGCTATATGGCACTGGTATAATTGTTTTACACAAATTAACTCATATAAACCTTACAAAACCCTATTATCACCACCCCCAATTTGGAGTGAAGAAACTGAGGCACAGAAAGGTTAATAACCTACACTGGCTCACAGATTTTACAAGTGACAGAGAGATGACTCAAACCCAGGCAGAGTCGTGACAGTCTGTATTATAACCATTGCACTACAATACCTCCCTTGACAATCCTGTCACTGTGATTGTAGGAAGATTTCACTATTTTCATTTTTCATTATAAGTATAGTATTGGAAAGTTACCACCCAGAAGTACTTTACTTTGAAAAGTAAAACTGACAGGGATTGACAGGGAATAGTTTAGGAAGCTTTCATGGCGGTGAACACGGACTCTCGGGGTGCTGGCCATTGATCCAACAGCCTTCGGTTTTTATTTAACCAATAGGGTTGAAAAGACGTTTACTCTGGACCACAATTATTTGGGAGTTCCAGCTCCTCTTTTTAAGTGGTATCTAAGTAAACAATTATCTGGATTATTTCCTTTCAGGATGCAACCAATGCCAGCAGGACATAATTGTTCATCAGTTCTGCTCCCAGGTTTCTGGCCACCATCACATGGAAAGAATGCTACACAAATATCAGCTTGAGTGGTTAGTCTCTTCACTTTCATGTTTTCTAATTTCTAGTAGATTCTGCCCCCCCCTTTTCCTCAATTACTGATAATTCCTCTTAGATTAATGGGAATAGGAAGATGAGAATCAGCATTAGACCAAGAAGGATTAAAGAGCATTTCTAATCCTCTGGATTAGCTCCTAGAAACCACAGAGTTGTTGCTAAGGAAATGTAAATTCACATGTGCACCAAGAGTTGTTAGAAAACTGAAAAAAATGTTTCCACAGAAGTTAGGGAATTTGATCATATTACACAGCCTGCCACTAACAGAACTACCATGAGAACTCACAGCTAGTGATTTTGAGTAAAAACTCACCTCATAGCAAACCACTTTCTTTCTCAGCCAAAAATCTGCAGAAATTTTCAAATTTAATGCCATTGTTATGGATTGAATTTTGTCTCCCCCACCCTCAAAGATATGTTGAAATCCTAATTCCTCAGTACCTCAGAATTTGACTTTATTTGGAAATAGTGTCATTACAGAGGGAATTAGGCAAGTTCAGATGAGGTCATACTGGAGTAGGGTGGGCTCTTAATCCAATATGACTGGCATCCTTGATAAGAAGAGGAAATTTCAACAGACAGAGAAACTGAGGGAGAGAAGACGGCCACGTGAAAGAGATAGAGAACACCATGGATTGCTGGCGAGCCACCGTTAGAACCTTACAAGCTTCGGAGAAAGCATGACCTGGATGACACCTTGATTTCAGACTTCTAGCCTAGAACTCTGAGACCATACATTTCTGTTTGTCTTTTAAGTCATCCAGTTTGTGGTACTTTGTTATGGCAGTCCTAGGAAACTAAACAATCATCTTGATCTAATTCATTACAGCCTGGTCAAAAATCTATTATATATGGTGAATAGTGACAGAATTGCACATGTAAATAAATCCAGAAAGTCCCCAAGTTGTTTTAGCTGTTCCTTCATTCCAACTTCTGGATTTTTAAAATACTGAACGTCTATTGAAGTAACTAACTTTGTTGATATTGTCTTCCCCCTTCTTCCATTCATGACCCCTTTAAGATTGACTTACTGAGTAATCAGCCTGAAAGCAGATAATAAATTAGGAAAAAGAAGAATTGGAATTAAGTTTGGATAATCTACAAATACCTAACATTTAGGATTAACTGTCACATAATTTCATTTTGATTTTGATTAAATTGGGTAGCAGAAAGGTAACAAGAATCCCCACACTGGTTGAACCAAAAAAAAAAAAAAAAAAAAGGCCTAAATGTTACCATTTATTGACCTACCTAAAGTAGCAATTTCATGTAATTCAACATAATAAATATGGTTTTATGTTTTTAATATATTGCCTATTATTCATGTTTCGAAAATGTTCAGAATATTCTATTCCAGTCATGAATATCATTTTTCTTTCTGATCATGCTGCACAATTATTGTAAGGTTTTAAAGCAAGTGAAAAATCACTTTTATTTCTTCCTATACAATTCTCTTGTTAAAATGTTGGAAGTAGACCAAAACAAGTCATCTTTCATAGAAAAATAAAAATCTGTGAATCCTCTTTAAAACAAGGTTTAAGTTTATAACTACAATAAAATAATGCATGAATTGAGGGTGCAAATTTAATTTTACAATTAAGTTATGATACTGTCTTAGACTTCCAATTACTAAATACATGAAATGAAACATAGCACATCAGTGGAATTTAAAATGGCTTAATATTATAATTTTTAAATATGGTGTTTAGGGGGAAAAACAAAACAAGCAGGCTTCAGCAGAATAATGTTTTCCTTTGATTTTCCTTGCAAAATCGAGAGCAAGTTCAAACCTAATGTTCCCCCTTAAACACTAAGCACCAGCATACTGAAGTCACAGATAGCCAAGAGAGAATGTCAACACTCTACATTTTGCTTGTTTTAATTATCAATGTTGCCATTGCAAATATGTGAGCAAAACAATCATCACTCAAGTCCTCAAGCCAGTTCATTCTGAAATATGCTAGTTCTCACAGCCCCATGGTCCGACTGAAGTCCAGGCTTCTTCTTAGAAAGCAGAGAAGGAAATGGCTTGTTTCTCTTCCGGTCTCCTAGTTTGAGATCAAGAAGTACCAAGGGACCACAAAGGTATTGTTTGCTGAGTGACCTAGTGAAAGAGTACACAGCTTCTCCATTTGGCTTTTGTTAAATAAATGCCACTGTCAGTTTTTGGCCAACATAAACACATTCCTTAAGATAGGATCCCTGAGAAAGGAAATGAAGTTATTAACTCTTGTTTGTGGCTCTGTTGGGATCTGGAGTCTTCAAAGGAAATTTTCCACTCTAATATTGTCTATTAAACTACACATTTTTGTGTTATTTATCTTTATATCTCTCTATTACTCCATGAAGAGAAGTGCCCTCAACACAGCAGGAGTTTCAAAAGCACTGAACATATTGAAATGAAGAAATAGCTTGATAACTCTTGTTCCTGAAAGGCCATAAAATAGGTGGCTGAGAAAGGTACTTCTGGATGGGTTGGGCATTTGGCCTCACAGATTGTAAATCTATGTGAACAGTGTCCCTGAGATAGTAATCTATGTAAAGGAGAGTTTCTGCAGTTATGAAATGCCCAACCACTGCAACCTTACGTAGGGCCCAAAGACCATGCTTCTTTTACTGGCTTGAATTCTTCCACTTATGTCTAAGTAATGTTAGTTTACTCAAAGGCACTTAAAAGTAGCTTATGGGAGGCGGGGCAAGATGGCAGACTGGTGAGCTGTATGTTTTAGTTACTCCTCCAGGAAAGTAGGTAGAAAGCCAGGAACTGCATGGACTGGACACCACAGAGCAATCTGACTTTGGGCATACTTCATACAACACTCATGAAAACGTGGAACTGCTGAGATCAGCGAAATCTGTAAGTTTTTGAGGCCAGGGGACCCGCGCCCCTCCCTGCCAGGCTCAGTCCCATGGCAGGAGGGGCTGTCAGCTCTGGGAAGGAGAAGGGAGAACTGCAGTGGCAGCCCTTTCGGAAACTCATTCTACTGATCCAAACTCCAACCACAGATAGACGGAGACCAGACACCAGAGAATCTGAGAGCAGCCAGCCCAGATGAGAGGAGACAGGCATAGAAAAAATAACAACACGAAAAACTCCAAAATAAAAGCGGAGGATTTTTGGAGTTCTGGTGAACATAGAAAGGAGAAGGGCAGAGCTCAGGCCCGAGCTCAGGCCCTGAGGCACATATCCAAATCCCAAAGAAAAGCTGATCTCTCTGCCCTGTGGACCTTTCCTTAATGGCCCTGGTTGCTTTGTCTCTTAGCATTTCAATAACCCATTAGATCTCTGAGGAGGGCCCTTTTCTTTTTTTTTTTTTTTTAATCCTTTTTTCTTTTTCTAAAACAATTACTCTAAGAAGCCCAATACAGAAAGCTTCAAAGACTTGCAATTTGGGCAGGTCAAGTCAAGAGCAGAACTAGGAGAGCTCTGAGACAAAAGGCAATAATCCAGTGGCTGAGAAAATTCACTAAACACCACAACTTCCCAAGAAAAGGGGGGTGTCCGCTCATAGCCATCATCCTGGTGGACAGGAAACACTCCTGCCCATCGCCAGCCCCATAGCCCAGAACTGCCCCAGACAACCCAGTGTGATGGAAGTGCTTCAAATAACAGGTGCACACCACAAAACTGGGCGTGGACATTAGCCTTCCCTGCAACCTCAACTGATTGTCCCAGAGTTGGGAAGGTAGAGCAGTGTGAATTAACAAAGCCCCATTCAGCCATCATTTCAGCAGACTGGGAGCCTCCCTACACAGCCCAGCAGCCCAGACCTGCCCTGGGGGGACGGCACTCACCTGTGACATAGCACAGTCATCCCTCAACAGAGGACTCGGGGTGCACGGCCTGGAAGAGGGGTCCACTTGCAAGTCACAGGAGCCATACGCCAAAACCAAGGACTTGTGGGTCAGTGGCAGAGACAAACTGTGGCAGGATTGAACTGAAGGATTAGACTATTGCAACAGCTTTAAAACTCTAGGATCACCAGGGAGATTTGATTGTTAGGGCCATCCCCCCTCCCCAACTGCCCAGAAACACGCCCCACATACAGGGCAGGCAACACCAACTACACACGGAAGCTTGGTACACCAATTGAACCCCACAAGACTCACTCCCCCACTCACCAAAAAGGCTAAGCAAGGGAGAACTGGCTTGTGGAGAACAGGTGGCTCCTGGACGCCACCTGCTGGTTAGTTAGAGAAAGTGTACTCCACGAAGCTGTAGATCTGATAAATTAGAGATAAGGACTTCAACTGGTCTACAAATCCTAAAAGAACCCTATCAAGTTCAGCAAATGCCACAAGGCCAAAAACAACAGAAAATTATAAAGCATATGGAAAAACCAGACGATATGGATAACCCAAGCCCAAGCACCCAAATCAAAAGATCAGAAGAGACACAGCACTTAGAGCAGCTACTCAAAGAACTAAAGATGAACAATGAGACCATAGTACGGGAGACAAAGGAAATCAAGAAGACCCTAGAAGAGCATAAAGAAGACATTGCAAGACTAAATAAAAAAATGGATGATCTTATGGAAATTAAAGAAACTGTTGACCAAATTAAAAAGATTCTGGACACTCATAGTACAAGACTAGAGGAAGTTGAACAACGAATCAGCGACCTCGAAGATGACAGAATGGAAAATGAAAGCATAAAAGAAAGAATGGGGAAAAAAATTGAAAAAATCGAAATGGACCTCAGGGATATGATAGATAATATGAAACGTCCAAATATAAGACTCATTGGTGTCCCAGAAGGGGAAGAAAAGGGTAAAGGTCTAGAAAGAGTATTCAAAGAGATTGTTGGGGAAAACTTCCCAAATCTTCTAACCAACATAAATACACAAATCATAAATGCTCAGCGAACCCCAAATAGAATAAATCCAAATAAACCCACTCCGAGACATACTGATCACACTGTCAAACACAGAAGAGAAGGAGCAAGTTCTGAAAGCAGCAAGAGAAAAGCAATTCACCACATACAAAGGAAACAGCATAAGACTAAGTAGTGACTACTCAGCAGCCACCATGGAGGCGAGAAGGCAGTGGCATGATATATTTAAAATTCTGAGTGAGAAAAATTTCCAGCCAAGAATACTTTATCCAGCAAAGCTCTCCTTCAAATTTGAGGGAGAGCTTAAATTTTTCACAGACAAACAAATGCTGAGAGAATTTGCTAACAAGAGACCTGCCCTACTGGAGATACTAAAGGGAGCCCTACAGACAGAGAAACAAAGAAAGGACAGAGAGACTTGGAGAAAGGTTCAGTACTAAAGAGATTCGGTATGGTTACAATAAAGGATATTAATAGACAGAGGGAAAAATATGACAAACATAAACCAAAGGATAAGATGGCTGATTCAAGAAATGCCTTCACAGTTATAACGTTGAATGTAAATGGATTAAACTCCCCAATTAAAAGATATAGATTAGCAGAATGGATCAAAAAAAATGAACCATCAATATGTTGCATACAAGGGACTCATCTTAGACACAGGGACACAAAGAAATGGAAAGTGAAAGGATGGAAAAAAATATTTCATGCAAGCCACAGCCAAAAGAAAGCAGGTGTAGCAATATTAATCTCAGATAAAATAGACTTCAAATGCAGGGATGTTTTGAGAGACAAAGAAGGCCACTACATACTAATAAAAGGGGCAATTCAGCAAGAAGAAATAACAATCGTAAATGTCTATGCACCCAATCAAGGTGCCACAAAATACATGAGAGAAACACTGGCAAAACTAAAGGAAGCAATTGATGTTTCCACAATAATTGTGGGAGACTTCAACACATCACTCTCTCCTATAGTTAGATCAACCAGACAGAAGACCAATAAGGAAACTGAAAACCTAAACAATCTGATAAATGAATTAGATTTAACAGACATATACAGGACATTACATCCCAAATCACCGGGATACACATACTTTTCTAGTGCTCATGGAACTTTCTCCAGAATAGATCATATGCTGGGACATAAAACAAGCCTCAATAAATTTAAAAAGATTGAAATTATTCAAAGCACATTCTCTGACCACAATGGAATACAATTAGAAGTCAATAACCATCAGAGACTTAGAAAATTCACAAATACCTGGAGGTTAAACAACACACTCCTAAACAAACAGTGGGTTAAAGACGAAATAGCAAGAGAAATTGCTAAATATATAGAGACAAACGAAAATGAGAACACAACATACCAAAACCTATGGGATGCAGCAAAAGCAGTGCTAAGGGGGAAATTTATAGCACTAAACGCATATATTAAAAAGGAAGAAAGAGCCAAAATCAAAGAACTAATGGATCAACTGAAGAAGCTAGAAAATGAACAGCAAACCAATCCTAAACCAAGTAGAAGAAAAGAAATAACAAGGATTAAAGCAGAAATAAATGACATAGAGAACAAAAAAAACAATAGAGAGGATAAATATCACCAAAAGTTGGTTCTTTGAGAAGATCAACAAGATTGACAAGCCCCTAGCTAGACTGACAAAATCAAAAAAAGAGAAGACCCATATAAACAAAATAATGAATGAAAAAGGTGACATAACTGCAGATCCTGAAGAAATTAAAAAAATTATAAGAGGATACTATGAACAAGTGTATGGCAACAAACTGGAGAATGTAGAGGAAATGGACAATTTCCTGGAAACATATGAACAACCTAGACTGACCAGAGAAGAAATAGAAGACCTCAACCAACCCATCACAAGCAAAGAGATCCAATCAGTCATCAAAAATCTTCCCACAAATAAATGCCCAGGGCCAGATGGCTTCACAGGGGAATTCTACCAAACTTTCCAGAAAGAACTGACACCAATCTTACTCAAACTCTTTCAAAACATTGAAGAAAATGGAACACTACCTAACTCATTTTATGAAGCTAACATCAATCTAATACCAAAACCAGGCAAAGATGCTACAAAAAAGGAAAACTACCGGCCAATCTCCCTAATGAATATAGATGCAAAAATCCTCAACAAAATACTTGCAAATCGAATCCAAAGACACATTAAAAAAATCATACACCATGACCAAGTGGGGTTTATTCCAGGCATGCAAGGATGGTTCAACATAAGAAAATCAATCAATGTATTACAACACATTAACAAGTCAAAAGGGAAAAATCAATTGATCATCTCAATAGATGCTGAAAAAGCATTTGACAAAATCCAACATCCCTTCTTGATAAAAACACTTCAAAAGGTAGGAATTGAAGGAAACTTCCGCAACATGATAAAGAGCATATATGAAAAACCCACAGCCAGCATAGTACTCAATGGTGAGAGACTGAAAGCCTTCCCTCTAAGATCAGGAACAAGGCAAGGATGCCCGCTGTCACCACTGTTATTCAACATTGTGCTGGAAGTGCTAGCCAGCGCAATCCGGCAAGACAAAGAAATAAAAGGCATCCAAATTGGAAAAGAAGAAGTAAAACTGTCATTGTTTGCAGATGATATGATCTTATATCTGGAAAACCCCGAGAAATCGACGATACACCTACTAGAGCTAATAAACAAATTTAGCAAAGTAGCGGGATACAAGGTTAATGCACATAAGTCAGTAATGTTTCTATATGCTAGAAATGAACAAACTGAAGAGACACTCAAGAAAAAGATACCATTTTCAATAGCAACTAAAAAAATCAAGTACCTAGGAATAAACTTAACCAAAGATGTAAAAGACCTATACAAAGAAAACTACATAACTCTACTAAAAGAAATAGAAGGGGACCTTAAAAGATGGAAGAATATTCCATGTTCATGGATAGGAAGACTAAATGTCATTAAGATGTCAATTCTACCCAAACTCATCTACAGATTCAATGCAACCCCAATCAAAATTCCAACAACCTACTTTGCAGACTTGGAAAAGCTAGTTATCAAATTTATTTGGAAAGGGAAGATGCCTCGAATTGCTAAAGACACTCTAAAAAAGAAAAACGAAGTGGGAGGACTTACACTCCCTGACTTTGAAGCTTATTATAAAGCCACAGTTGCCAAGACAGCATGGTACTGGCACAAAGATAGACATATAGATCAATGGAATCGAATTGAGAATTCGGAGATAGATCCCCAGATCTATGGCTGACTGATCTTTGATAAGGCCCCCAAAGTCACTGAACTGAGTCATAATGGTCTGTTTAACAAATGGGGCTGGGAGAGTTGGATATCCATATCCAAAAGAATGAAAGAGGACCCCTACCTCACCCCCTACACAAAAATTAACTCCAAATGGACCAAAGATCTCAATATAAAAGAAAGTACCATAAAACTCCTAGAAGATAATGTAGGAAAACATCTTGAAGACCTTGTATTAGGCGGCCACTTCCTAGACTTTACACCCAAAGCACAAACAACAAAAGAGAAAATAGATAAATGGGAACTCCTCAAGCTTAGAAGTTTCTGCACCTCAAAGGAATTTCTCAAAAAGGTAAAGAGGCAGCCAACTCAATGGGAAAAAATTTTTGGAAACCATGTATCTGACAAAAGACTGATATCTTGCATATATAAAGAAATCCTACAACTCAATGACAATAGTACAGTCGGCCCAATTATAAAATGGGCAAAAGATATGAAAAGACAGTTCTCTGAAGAGGAAATACAAATGGCCAAGAAACACATGAAAAAATGTTCAGCTTCACTAGCTATTAGAGAGATGCAAATTAAGACCACAATGAGATACCATCTAACACCGGTTAGAATGGCTGCCATTAAACAAACAGGAAACTACAAATGCTGGAGGGGATGTGGAGAAAGTGGAACTCTTATTCATTGTTGGTGAGACTGTATAATGGTTCAGCCACTCTGGAAGTCAGTCTGGCAGTTCCTTAGAAAACTAGATATAGAGTTACCATTCGATCCAGAGATTGCACTTCTCGGTATATACCCAGAAGGTCGGAAAGCAGTGACACGAACAGATATCTGCACGCCAATGTTCATAGCAGCATTATTCACAATTGCCAAGAGATGGAAACAACCCAAATGTCCTTCAACAGATGAGTGGATAAATAAAATGTGGTATATACACACGATGGAATACTACGCGGCAGTAAGAAGGAACGATCTCGTGAAACATATGACAACATGGATGAACCTTGAAGACATAATGCTGAGCAAAATAAGCCAGGCACAAAAAGAGAAATATTATATGCTACCACTAATGTGAACTTTGAAAAATGTAAAACAAATGGTTTATAATGTAGAATGTAGGGGAACTAGCAATAGAGAGCAATTAAGGAAGGGGAAACAATAATCCAAGAAGAACAGATAAGCTATTTAACGTTCTGGGGATGCCCAGGAATGACTATGGTCTGTTAATTTCTGATGGATATAGTAGGAGCAAGTTCACTGAAATGTTGCTATATTAGGTAACTTTCTTGGGGTAAAGTAGGAACATGTTGGAAGTTAAGCAGTTATCTTAGGTTAGTTGTCTTTTTCTTACTCCCTTGTTATGGTCTCTTTGAAATGTTCTTTTATTGTATGTTTGTTTTCTTTTTAACTTTTTTTTCATACAGTTGATTTAAAAAAAGAAGGGAAAGTTAAAAAAAAAAAAAAGAAAAACAAGGAAAAAAAAAAAGTAGCTTATTGGTATATGTCATAAAAGTTAGTCCTGGACAGGAAAAAACATTGTAGTAGTTTGCCTGTTTCCCAGTTCTTAAGTGTAGAATAAAGCCTATGTGTTAGGAGAAATAATATGTAGCAGTATGTAAGGTCCTTAGGATATGCATCACTCATTATGGAGCCCCAATGCACATTATAAGTACTCAATAAATGGTTGAATGAATAAGTGAATCTATTCACCCTGGGGTAGAAAATGCTCATCCTTAACCCTCAACCAAGCTGGATGCTCTTCCCATTGATGGAATTTCCTCCATTGTTTACAGAGCAAAGAGGTCTGTGCAGGGCACAATTAGGTCAAATGCACCTAATGGAAATGTTAATCCTATGTGTCTCTTAACAAATTCACCAGCCCAATGTTTACTCCTAATAAATTAGCTTGGACATACGTAGTAATTCATCAATTCAAAAGAGGTAAACTTATGAGACATATTCTACCAATATTTACCCCAGATATAAAATATTAACACAAACTCAGTAATGAAAGCAGTAATAAAAATGAAAGCAGGATATAGATAAACGCCCATTAATTACAGCTAATGCCAGCACAAACAAAAGAAATTACTGTTTCTTTTACAAAAATCAAATGATAGGTAAGATACTCCAAAACATACTCTTGCAATTAAAAAAGCAAAGTGAAAATTTTAAACTAAGCATACCAATTTGCTTCAACAGGGGAAAAAAAGGATCTTGTCAGGTGGGGTTGTAGGTAGAGAGAACAAGCAAGACAAAATTATGTTTTATTTTATTTTGAAATTAGGATGAATTTATAAACTGGGCAAAAATAAAGCTGCCGAAAGAATTTTGTGACTTTGTTGAAATTAAGACATTTACATAACTCAAAGTCAAGGCCAACAGTGGCACAATCTCAAAAATCTCTTGAAGAGGATCTATTATCAGAAGACTGTCCACCAGGGAAATGTTTGTAGAACTTCCCATAAGTACCAGGAAGGTAAAATCCTTTCCAATTGCCATGGTCACATGATATAATGGTTAAGAAATAGATATTGTGAAAATAAAATATCCTCTATTATGAAAGAATACTATAAAATAGACAACAGGGACAAAAAAATATCCCTAAAGTTGCCCAAAAATGTTTAAAGGAGGTAACATCATGTCACAATGGAGGATTAAAGAATCAATATTAGGATTCATAAAAGACACATTTCATTCCTTAATTATGAGGGAGAAGATTTTTTAAAAAGGAGCTAAAGCCTTTTACTGCAGATATATATTTAGTTTCTCTTGGGAACTTTTGAAGATTCTTTGATTTAGTTAAAAATACTTCAAGACAAAATGGAAAAAATTACTTCACTTAAAAATAGGGAAGAACATGCTAGCACTAGTGATCAGGGGACCAACTCATAAGTTTGATTTAATTCAGAATTGATTGTTGACATTTTACAGGAAAATCATCAACTTTTCACGGAAGACCCAATACAGAATTTTCCAACTATACAAAAAAGTATAATTTCATCAAGAATTTAGAAAGCCTCTTGATAGAAAATGTCATTTTAGATCATGCACAAGATTGGAAAATAGGATTGCTTTTTGACTGAGAAAGTCATATTGTCATGCATGCAAGGGCACAAGGAGTTCAAGAAACTTATTGAGCATCTACCATAACCAAGGCACAGAGCTAAATTATAGAGACACAGGATTGATCTCTTCCCTTAAGGAACTTGCAACCAGGTAAAGGATGCCAATGTATACATAAACAATCACACCCAAAGTTAAGTGAAAACCATGATTCTGTGAAAGTGTCCAGGAATATATGATCAATTTTTATTCAGTTATGAAAGGTGATTGGCAGGTTTAATGTAATTAGAGATCTGAAAGATGAATAGATTTTTACAGTGGAAAGGATATTGCAGTCAGTTAGATAAGCTTGAAAGAAAATAATGGTAACGGCAGTGGATGGTCAGTGAAGAATGAGGGAAGATTGGGAGGTTTCTCCAAAGTTTCTAGATAGCATGTCAAAAATCATTGTGAAGTTATTAACTGAAGAAGGAAACATGAAAGGAAGCAGGAATGAAATATTAGGAATTCTGTTCCGGACTCATTGTTGAGTTTAAGAGGTTGGAAGGAAATTACACAAGAATGACCAATAGTCAGCTGGAGATAAGAGTCTGGGCCAAGGAAAGGTCTGGCCTAGAATTTTGAGTCATTCATATACAAGTAATTATTAAATCCATGGTGATAACATTTTTCAGGTAAAAAAAAATAAAAATGATAAAAAGAGTAGGAAGAATCAGAGTTGAATATTGAAGAGCATCTCTTTTTATGCGTTATTCAGAGAAGGATGAAGACTGATTAGGTGTGGTCAGAGATACATACAGAGATCCAGGAGAAAGAAGTATTCTAGAAGCCAGAGAAGAGAATTTCAAGAACAAATTGGTGGTCAACAACTCCAAATACTACATAGAGATTTTATGGAATAAAAATTGAAGACAGAGCCCTGCTGAGGATACTTCCTCATTTAAAACAGGGCTTCTTTGAAAACTAAAAAATTGGATGTATATGTAGTTTCAAATACTTTATCTGTGAGCTCAGATATGGGACTAATTTGTATTCTCCTCCTAGGATCTCTAACGGTAAGGATGAAGAGGAAACTGATTAAATTACTTAGATAATTCAATTTAAAATGATTTTGAAAGCCATGTGTCATCGTTTTTTACCCAAATATTTGATTCAGAGATATTTAATGTTTCAATTTTCTGGTATGTTTTATCACCAGCAGGCAATCACTTCAAGTCATTCTGTTTTGTAGAAGTGTATTTCTCAGGAACAGATCGTGACTTTGACTTGACGATTTATTAAGAGAAAGTTGTTAGCATGTATACTAGCATGTTGTTAGCCCAGAATTTAAGATATAAATATAACTATCCTTGAGTAGTTTATAACACAATTAGAGAAAGAAACTTTACTTAGGGAGAAAAGACTAACATGTATCAAACCATAATCAGGAATAAAAAAAAGTCTCCAAGGAAGCACTAGAATTCTCCTTGAGAGAAAAGAAAAAGAATTCAAGACAAAGGATCATCTCAGACAAAGGAATAAAACTGGTAGGAATCATAAGGTTTTGAAGCAGTGGATAAAGCTGTCTAGATACACCAGACCATACATGGATTGGGTAGAGAAGCAAAATAAGGTTGCTATTTTTGGGTGAGACCATAACACTGATGGCCTTTAGTGCCCCAAATGAAGGCTTAATTTGATGCTGTAGAAAAGAGATACTGATTTGTTAAGAAGAATAATATCCTTCAAAATCACTTTTGTAGGTTGGATTCAGGCTGGAAAGAGGGTAGAGCTCACATTGGGAAAGAACAGAAAGCAGACTACTGTAGTAACACACGCATGATGTGGGTGGAAATAAATTATAATGAAACGAGGAAAAATACAAAATACATTTGAAAAGAAAGCTAACAGAACTTGATAACTTAACTGAGATGACACTTAGGGAACTAGAGAAGTTGGGAAGAAAGCTGGTTTGAGAATGAATGATGATAAGATAGATCCAGATAACTCCAGAAACCTACATGTGCTTGTCTAATATCCTACAGGCCATTGTAGCAGGCAGAAAACTAAGATGATCCCCACCGATCCTTGCCCTTGTAAAATATCCTTTTCATTATGGGTAGAACCTATGAATATGATGTAATAATCATTCCTATGATTATGCTATCTTATATGTCCAAAGATAGTTTTGGAAATTTAATTAAGATTACTAATCAGCTGACCTTGGGTTAATCACAGGGACTATCTGGATTGGGCCTAACCTAATCACATTAGCCTTATAAAATAAACAGAGGAACTGGTTTCTGGTCCTGACTCATGCCAATTATTTATTTGTACTTGATTATTCTCTTAAACTCAGTTTCTTAACGGTCTGAAATGATGATGATTATGATGATGTGACAGCTAAAATGTATGTCTTAGACATAATTATATTATTATATCCATGTCTTCACTTAATTCTTACACCAAACCTATGAAGAAAATACAATTGGTAAACTCATTTTGCATAAGGAAAACTAGACTTAGAGATATTAACCTGTCCAAGATCACAAAGCTATTAAATATGGAGCTTAGTTTTGAACCCATATCTCTCCAACACCAACAGCTAGGTTCTTAGCCACTATGATATTCTGACTTATCTATTTGTGATTTTATTGTGATGATGAATAGAATAATATTGAAATAATATTGAAAAGTAAAGGTGATGTTACTATATTAAAAAAAAAAACAAATCCAGTTACTCTTTTGTCTTCTCCAAATTATTCAACAGGTATTCAAAGCTAAAGCTACTACAAATTATCTCACTCACAAGTAGTTGGGGAAATGTTCTTTCAGATTATAAGACTGTTACATTTTTATTAGAGATGATGTCTTTAATATACAAAGTCAGATTTCTCATTTATAATCATTTTCTCTGATTTGTTTGTAGCATTATGTTATAAAGGGGCCTCTACTCTGGAACTGGGCATGTGCTGGTACAAACAGAAACATCTTTATCTTGCCTGTTAGGGGCCTGGGAAGGTATCACCCATTGAGTTGATAAAATGAGATAAAAATTATGATCATATTAGTATTTAATTTTGAAAACATTTTAAAGGATCTGTTAGGTAGTTTTTAAAAGGGAGTTTTTTAATATAAAATTTGGATGAATTATAGTCACCTAGTTTAAGGCTGAATTTTACTTGATCTGCTGGCTTCATTCCTCAGACCTACAGTTTAGGTACTTAGCTCTCTAACATCCTTCATTTCCTTATCTAAGAATAGGATCATCTGGTGACATTCTACCTTTCTTCCCAGTGTAGGGATTTTAGATGATCAAAGACTGGCTCCTCTACTTTTTCCCCATTTTCATTGCAAGATTTGTATAAATAAATTTTACCATTTTTTATTGTAAAGTTTATATAAATAAATTTTATAAACTGTTGCATGTATACTTTGAAAGTGGTGAGGACACATGTTAAAGTCATGTGTATGTTTGGTAACAAAATCTTGTGACTGTATGGTTCAGTTAAAGAAGTTACAGCATACTGGGTGAAAATCCCCCAAAAGAAATTTCAGAATCTCCATGATTTTGAAATTACTTGTGACAACAGTTTTAACTGTTCATTAGGGAATATGGGGTGTTGTAAGGCTACTAGTGGTTGGTGAAGGCTGTTTATTCTTACATGATTCCCCCAACAGAATCCCAGCAGGGCCACTCTAAGGAGAGTGATATGTGGAGAGGTAGGTCAAGGGAAGATGGGGATGTTGACAGCGGTGGTAACACCACATCAGACAAGTTTGAAGCTTAACTGCAGAACCATGAGATATATAGACAGGAAAATGACAATGTTAAAAAGATAATTTCTAAAATCCTTTCTGTGTAGTACTTACAAAGTACTTTGCAGTATTTAATGGTATGGACTCTTGATCCTGAGTAGTATTTTACTCTTTTTTCCAATGGCCTTAATCCAAGCTTTTTTATGCAAAAAAAGCTATGATGATATGTCTATGAGTGCCTGTGCCAAAAATTTATATGCCTACTAGGGAAGTATATAATGTTCACCTTTTCTAACTCTAACTTTGTTAACTTAGCAAAGTTAAACCCCAATAAAGTTTACATGCTGGTCTTGGATACTCAGACAAACTCTTACTTCAAGATGCTTAACTGAGTGCTTTTGTTAACCACCCCCAATCCCACTGATGTTTTAATGACAATCTATAAAAAGTAATAAATCCATAATAGCAATGAAAACATAAGTGAGACATAAGTGTGAGCATGAGTGATAACAGAGATTTTTATGAATTTCCGGAAAAAAAAAGATACTGGACTTGGATCTATGTGACACAGAGCAAAGGAAGCAGGAGCTGAGGCACGAACAAAGGCTGTGGCAGAGAAGCCTTCATTACAGCCACATTCCAGAGAGGAATGTGGTGAGGAGGTGGCATGTGCAGAAAGCAGAAAGTAGGGTGGAAATAAGATTGACAGACCTCCCTTCATTCTCTTCCCTTACTCACTATCCATGATTTTGGACAACAAATTAGGTATGAGAACAGAGACCCTATCTGACCTCGGCACTGGTTACATGATTCTTTGACTTCAACAGATTTAATACCATCACTTTAATTATATTGTCAATACCATAATTTGATTCTTCAGTAAATCAAATTAAGAAATATAATACATAATTTAATAACCATTAATGGATTCACAAATTTGGAACAGAATCAACAGATAAAACATTGAAGGCAATTATAGCTCCAATGACAGAATATGTAATTAAACTTAGTGATATAAAAATAATACAGCATATAGAATTTTGGAGGGTAAATGTGCTGTATGAAGCTGTATGCACCCCAGAAAAACGTGTTCTTAAATTTAATCCATTCCTGTAGGTGTTACTTCAGTTGAGGGGGGACCCACCTCAATCAGGATGGTTCTTAATCCTATTACTGGAGTTCTTTATAAGTAGAATGAAATTCAGACAGAGGGAGAGAAAGCCACAGGAAGCAAGAAGCTGAAATTCAATGGAACCTGGAAGAGAAAGGAGAGTCGAGGAGAGGCCACCTTGTACACCGCCAAGCGACAAAGGAGCTGAGAACCAAGGATCGCCAGTCACCAGCCCCAGCATGCCAGTCTTCAGGGAGAAAGCATCGCCTTGATGATGCCTTGATTTTGACTTTCTTTTAGCCTCAAAACTGTGAGCAAATGAATTCTCATTGTTTAACTTGACCTATTTCATGGTATTTTGCTTGAACAGCCCAGGACACTAAAACAGTGAGGAAGAGAGAAGAGGTAGAAGGAGGTATGGGGTCATTATTTAAAGGTAAGAAATAGAAGAAACAAAACTAAGAAAATAAGAAGAAAGATTGGAAAGAGTATTCTGGAGGGTCATTGCAAGATAGTATAAGTGAGTAAATTTCTTATCTTTGGTAGTTTGTTTTAATAGTTATGGTTTAAAATTAATAAAATAGAAAATAGAGAAATAACATTACTTGGGATTATAACAACTAGAAGAACCAAATATAGAATGTGTTTTGAGTGGTTCACTCTGAAGTGATGTTAGTTGTAGGGTGGGAGTTTTACTTTTCATTTTAAGCTTTTTGGTGCTACTTGTTTTTTTTCCTTTCTTCCTCCCTTGCTTCCTTCCCCCCTCCCTCCCTCCTTTCCTTCCTTTCTCTTTTATATTATGTGCATACATTCCTTATAGAATAATAATAATAAAAGTATCACCCCCCCCAAACCCCCAGAGCCATCCTTTTTTAAATGTCAGACAACTGAGAAAGGAGAAAACTTGCCTTAGATATCAGACCTCCATAAAAGTTAATATCATTATATAACACAGGAGACCCTCCCAATTAATTTAACAAAACTGATAAAGATATTGAGAAGAAGAAACTATGGCCAAACTCAATTTGAAATGGTGTTCATACTCATTGGATTTCAAGGAAATTCAAGCTAAAAGCACACTAGCAAAAATATAAAAGTTTGACAATACCAAGCATTGATGAGGATGTGTAGCAGTGTGAACTGAAACAATGGGTGTTTACATAGTACAACCACTTTGGAAAACTGTTTGGAATTATATAGCAAATTTGTGGATGCACATATGCTAAAAGACATTTATAGATATAGGCTCTAGAGATATTCTTGTACATGTGCACCAGGTTATTTCCAGTAGTATTGATCATAATAACAAAAAAACTGGACATAATACTAATACAATGAATGTATTAATTGTCTTATATTAAGTCAAAGAAATATTTATTTACAGTAATAAAATGAAGAGCCCACAGGTATACCCAATAACATAGATGAATCTTACAAACAAAATGCTGAGTGAAAAAAGAGAAAGAAATAGAACTAAAAGAATGTATATATACATATTTACAAAAAATTTTAAAATGAGTAAGCCAAGCTATAATCTTGAAGGATACATGTATACTTGGCAAAAGTTTAAAGACAACAACTAAATGATTATTACAAAACAAAGTCTGATTCTTCTTTCAAGGGAGAAAGGAAATGTGATCTTGGAGTGAAATAATTTTCTGGAGCGCCAATAGCTGTCTATTTCTTGACAATTATTTAAACATTTCATATATATTAAGCAACCTTCCATATATATGCTATTTCTCACAATTTACAGGGAATGTTTATTACTGCCCTGGAAAAAAGACCAAGATACAGTCGGAGTCTTTTCTGGGACTCTCATAAATAAGTCAAAGGATAAAGAGTATCTTCATGAACTCCCCTCCCCCCAAAAAAATCACAGAAAAACAAAGAAAGAACATTTGATGCAATTTAACATCCATCTCTGATTAAACTCTTAGTAAATATCAAATAGAAGACTATTTTGAATATGATAAAATATCTACAAAATCTTATTTAATAATAATCTTCTAATTGATGACAGAAGTGAAGTAAAAATGAACACTCCAACCACAACTATTTAATATTGCTCTGGTTTTTAGTTAAGGCAGAAGACAAATGAAGTGAATTCAAATATTGGAGTGGAGAAAACAAATTTATCATTGTTAGTGGTTTTAAAGAATACTTATGGTCCTGGTAAATTGTTCATGATAGATAAAGTTTAAAAAGCAGGTTACAGTGTTAAGTCTATTTTCTCTGTATTTTTTATACTGCTCATTATGCATATATCCAGAATAAGACATCTTTTCATATGGACATGTGATCCCTACTCAACTGGGCCATTAAAAATCAACCAATGTTTCAATATACAATAAAAACTACCACTATCAATACAAATAACTTATTATACCTAAAGATCCAAAAAAAATGAAAATAATCCAATTAAAGTAACTGACAAAAACATATACTGAAATCCTTTGATATTGAATGCCTTTCTTTTGTAACTTTGAAAACTGTAAAAAGCATCCAAAATAAGTTTATTTATTGTAGGTCTGGGGGTTGTTTATTTTGATGTTATTTAGTCTGAACACTTTTGGATGTCTTAGAGATAATTTGATTGCCAGGGACAGCAGCCCACTCAAACTAGCTAAGAAAAGTTTACCATATGATTGGATGGCTACAACAAACAATTTCATAGTCATCCAAGAGTAATAAATGGACTGACTCTGAACTTCACTGGGACTGAAAATTGAGGAACCAAGGCAACACCTCCACCCCTCTCTCTCATGGGACTTCCTAGTTCTCTTGTCATCTGCGCTCATCTCCTGCAGCTTCCCGAGAACTGGCTTTCTCTGCTTACTCAGGGTGTTCTATACAACTGGCACTGGACTTCCCTACAGTGATCTTTTGATTCAAATATCCACATGTATCTGTTTGTCTTGGTATAATATTTCCTAAAGACATAATTTAAATGATCAAAGAGCCAACCTACAGATTATTCTCCTTAGTTCAGATGTGGCATGGAGGACCACATAGTAAAAAGGAACATCGGGGGCTCTGGATGGAGGCAGATTCCCTTACCGTTTGGGGAAGACACAACAATCAACATTTGTTCATAAACCAATGCAATAATTTTGAAGGCGAGGGCCTGGGGTTCAGAAGAGAGACATCACAATCTCCTGGAGGTCAGTGTTTGCGAAAAAGCAAATTCTTTTCTTAACTGTTGAAAATAAAACGTGAAAAATTGTTGACTGGTAGGGATATGAGAAAGCACATTAAAGGACTGAGGCTATTCATGGTTGAAAAGCAACAGCCTAAGATGCCTTCATGTTTAAGCATGGTTGTTCAATCATCTATAGATAGGCAATCTACAGTTTATGATGAAAATACTATACAGGTTTCTTAATAATTTGTGAATTCAACTAGTTTTAGAAATGGTTCTTCAATCAGGAGAGATGGGACTTAATAACCACACTCCCTCTCCCCTGACAAAGTTTCAGATAAAGCCTTTTGTGGAGACCTGCAACGTCTACTACCTAGGGTCACTGGCAGACTGAGATCCTATTATTTAGGGAAGTCACTTTCAAAATTTTTTGAAGGTGATCCATGAAAAGAGTTTAATTTTACATAACCATCAGTATATATAAACTTATACACCCCCCATTTGAACACATACATAACTAAAACAAAAGGTTCACAAAACAATACTTACCCTTGCTAACCATGAGATGCCTTGATATTTTCCATTCTGAACTATGCTCTTCTCTTTCATTAAAAACCATAATGAAAGATCCATATACTGACTTCATGACTTACTAATGAGACATAAAGGCAGTTTCAAAATACCTCATTTGGGGGATTGTATCATATTCCTTAAGGATACACCGTTTACAAATATTTATTTGTTCTTCCCAATCCTAACTCCAGAAGAAAACCCTGTTTCCTTTTAAAAATGTTTAAATAACATTGAGGACTGACGGCTTGGTATGCTGAGCCCTCTATCTTGGGGTATGCCCTAATGAAGCTTGTTACTGCAAAGGAGAGGCTAAACCTGCTGATAATTATGCCTAAGAGTCTCCCCTTGAGTGCCTCTTTGTTGCTCAGATGTGGCCCTCTCTCTAGCTAAGCCAACTTGGCAGGTGAACTCACTGCCCTCCTCCCTACATGGGACCTGACTCCTAGGGGTGTAAATCTCCCTCACAACACAGGATATGACTCCCAGGGATGAATCTGGACCTGGAATCATGGGATTGAGAACATCTTGACCAAAACGGGGATGCGAAATGAAACAAAATAAAGTTTCAGTGGCTGAGAGATTTCTAATGGAGTTGAGAGGTCACTCTGGTGGACATTCTTATGCACTATATAGATATCACTTTTTAGGTTTTAATGTATTGGAATAGCTAGAAGTAAATACCTGAAACTATCAAACTCTACCCCAGTGGTCTTGACTCTTGAAGATGATTGTATAACAATGTAGCTTACAAGGGGGGACACTGTGATTGTGAAAACCTTGTGGATCACACTCCCTTTATCCAGTGTGTGGATGGATGAGTAGAAAAATGGGGGCAAAAACTGAATGAAAAATAGGGTGGGATTGGGGGATGATTTGGGTGTTCTTTTTTACTTTTATTTTTTATTCTTATTCTGATTCTTTCTGGAGTAAGGAAGATGTTCAAAAATAGATTGGGGTGATCAATGCATAACTATATGCTGGTACTGTGAAAAGTTGATTGTACCATGGATGATTGTATGGTATGTGAATATATCTCAATAAAACTGAATTTAATTAAAAAATGATGTTGATAGTAAAAAAAAAATTATAATTACAAAAATAATAGCTAATATATAATGAATATTTCTTTATGTTAGAACCTCAGGACTTTATAGTGTATGAGCTTGTTTAATTATCTTCTGAATTTTAATCACAGATTACCTTCATTTTAAAAAGTGAAGAAACAGATTTTTCCAAGATCATCCAGCTAGTAATGGCAGGGATTATATATGTTCAAAAAGGACTTGAGGTGAATGTGGCAAGCATGTAAATCATTCAAAGATAAATTGATATCAGTAAAGAAAAGAATAATTTAGAGATTTGAGACTTCCATTGGCTCTGCCTTATTTAGAAAAGCACTGTTCAAGTCTCTGTATCATATAGTATGTGCTGACCTAAAGTAATCAAATGACTTTGCTAAAAACTAAACCAGAGCATGAAGTTTCAAATTCAACTCTTGGTGGAATATAATGTGCAGTATTCATATTAAACTGTTTTAACTTGTGAATATTCAATGATGTTCCATAAGCAACAAACCACAGATTACTCAAAAAAGGATTCATTATATTAATAAACTTCCTGTACATGAAATATGCATGGTTGTACAACAGGTAAATATTGCAAGAGATAAACCAATATTCACTATGAGTCTTCTCACTTTGAGTAAATGGCCACAAATCTCAAATGTGCACTCAAGGTTATCTTGAAATTCTACTGTACTTCTCTATTATTTCCAGTATCTCTCCCTTTAAAGTTATTATTTAGAAATTTCTCCTCTTGCCTCAAAATGCTCAGCCACCCCAGCTACCCCCATCATGCATACATGCAGCTGAGAGACTTGTCTCTTTCTTCTTTGGGCCAATAGAAACTTTCCAACAGGAACTCCCCTAACAGAACGCTGAAGATTCTCTTGCATCTCCCTGCTACCTTCCTCCTTTCTATAGGTAAAATAGTACTTGCTCCTACCAAACTTCAAACACTCCAGTCTTCTGTCTCATGTATCATTAACTTCCCCATTAATGATCCTCTACTGGCTCATTCTCATCAGGACACAAACATGTCCTAGTATTTGCTGTTCCCTAAAAACAAAAGCCCTATTTTGGCTCCATTTCCCTTCAAGCCACTTTTTGTCTGTTCCACTTCACAGAAAACCCTCCCAAATGAAATGACTTTAGAGGTTTTCTCTACTTCTCACTTTCCCTGCTCTCCTAAATTCAACATGGTTACTTTTCTATTTTAATTTTCCTTGACCACTGAGTAGCATTGGATACAACTAATTCACTTCCTTCTTTGGAAACACAGCCTTCTTTTAGTTTCCATGATACCTCACATTCCTGCTACTCCTCCTATCTCACAAGCCACTCCTTAATATTCTTGTCTGACTCCTTGTTTCTATCCATACTTTAAATATCAGAGACCCCAGAGTTCTGTGCAGTGTCCCTGTCTTTCCTTTATCTACCCATTCTCCATGAAAACCTCATTTAATTTCATGGTTTTAAACACCTTCTCCATGCTAATAGTTCCTAAATCTGTATCTTTTCAGACCTTTATTCCTCCCAGGAATTCTAGACTCCTATAGCCAACTTTAGGCTTAACTCTATACCTATATGTTTAAAAGCACCTAAAACAAATATAGCCAAAAGTGAATTCTTGATTCCACTCCCCCCCCCGCAAAAGTCTATCTCAGGAAGTGCTTCCAGAATGCTAGAGTAAGGACTTTTAAAAATCCATTCTTCCATAATAGCATTGAGAGCACTTGCAAAAATTGTCAAGATCAACTTTTTTCAGAACTCTGGAAATTTACCAAAAGTTTATTCAAGAAAAAGAGCTGAATCTCTATAAGAACAGTGAGCTTTGTGGTACTTTAACTTGCTCTATTCCCACTCCCTGCTTCCCAGTTGCACAGTAGCCTTTGAAACCCAGCAGCCTCAAAACATGGTAGCTGTGAATGCCAACAGCCTAGAAGCCACTGGAGGCAGCAGAACAGGTTTGACGTCCCTCCCACTCCATGCCAAAGTCCCATCCCTAGAGAACTGTCACTAATTGACCTCCTATCTGGCAGTTTCCTAGAATAGCCCCATTTATAGGGCATCTTATTTTCCAGGGTAGCCAGAACAAAGTACCATAAACTGGATGCTTTGAAACAACAGAAATTTAAAGTCTCACAGTTCTGGAGGCTAGAAATCAGAATCAAGGTGTTGGCAAGACCATGCTTCCTTGGAAGTCTAGTTCTGGCAGTGGTTTGTCAGCAATCTATGGCATAATTCAATCTCCGCCTCCATCACATGGCCAACAGCTATCTGTCTCATACTCCCTGTATCCACATTTCCTCTCCTTATAAGGACACCAATCATACTGGATTAGGACCTACCGTGATCCAATTTGACCTCAGCTAATAACATTTTAATTGATCTTGTTTCCAAATAGGATCACATTCACAGCACCAGAGGTTAAGACTTGAACATATCTTTTGGGGGGGGGGGAATGGGACACAATTCAATCCAAAACATGGAGCTTCTCTTTAACTTGACTCAGGGCTCACTCAGAAATTAAAATCCTATCTTGAGGGTGTCTGTTAAAAATAACCAGTAGTTTTGTTTCTATAGGTTAGTGTGAAGCTCTGATACATCCCGAAGTAATTTGGGAAGAGAATAAAAAAGTATTTGCAAAGTCCCCTTGACGGACTGGGAAAAAAATGTGGAAATATTAAACTTCCCCACCTGGGGAATTACTGATATTCTCTTAAGCATTGGGGACTACCAACTTAGAAGGCTTGCCCATGTGAAGCTTGTTGCTGCAAAGGGGAGGCTAAGCCTACTTATAATTGTGCCTGAGAGTCACCCCCAGAGAACCTCTTTCATGGCTCAAATGTGGCCTCTCTCTGTAAGTCACCTCAGCAGGTGGACTCACTGCCCTCCCCACCACGTGGGACATGACTCCCAGGAGTGTAAATCTCCATGGCAATGTGGGACTTAACTCCCAGGGATGAGCCTGGATCCAGCATTGTGGGATTGAGAAAGCCTTCTTGGACCAAAAGGGGGAAGAGAAATGAAACAAAATGAAGTTTCAGTGGCTGAGAGATTTCAAATGGAACATATATATCCCTTTTTAATCTTCAGTGTATTAGAACAGCCAGAAGGAAATACCTGAAACTGCTGAACTGCAATCCAGTAGCCTTAATTCTTAAAGACAATTGTATAACTATATGGCTTATATGGTGTGACCATGTGATTGGGAAAATCTTGTGGCTCACACTCCCTTTAGCCAGTGTATGGAGAGAAGAGTAGAAAAATGGGGACAAAAAGTAAATGAATAATAGGCAGGATGTGGGTTATGGGATATTTTGGATGTTCTGTTTTACTTCTATTTTTACTTTTATTTTTGAGTATTGAATATGTTCAAGGGCTGATTGTGGTGATGAATGCACAACCATATGATGATACTATGAACAACTGATTGTACACTGTGGATTATTGTATGGTACGTGAATATATCTCAATAAAATTGTAGGGGGAAAAAATAAAAACAGCCAGTAGCAATTGTTTAATATGGTAGCTGTCTGGGGTGGTGATACGAGGTGGAGCAAACAAGAGACTGGCTAAAAGAAAAAAAAAACTTAAAAGGAAAATCCGGGGGTGAGATGTCCATAGGAGCCTTTAAAAAGTGTGCACATATTCCTTGGCATATTGAAAAACATGCACATGTGTATGCTTGTGGGCATGCCCAGGGAAGACTCAGGAAGATCCTCATTTTCTCAAATCTTGATGACCCTGAGGCTCTGTACAAGCAGCAAGTGAAGGCTAATGAAAAGTCATAAAGTGTAAGAGCATTGAATGTGTACCACAACACACACACAGAGCCATGGCAACAACAACAAATCCTGGGAAGGGGAAGAATCTGATTTCCAAAGCTCTCATATTACATTATTAAAATGCCTAGTTTTCATCAAAAAATTACAAGACATACAAAGAAATAGAAAATTGTGGCCCACACATGGGAGAAAACTCAATAGAGATAGTTACTGGGGAATTTCTTGGACTTCCTAGACAAAGATTTTGATAGGCTATTGTAAATATGCTCAAATGACTACAGGAAACCATGTCTATAGAATTAAAGGAAAGTATAAGAATGATGCCTCACCAAATAGAGAATATCAATAAAGATTTAGAAATTATAAAGAAGAACTAAATAGACATTCTGGAATTGAAAAGTAAAATAACTGAAGTGAAAAATCCACTTGGGAGGTTCCACAACAGATTTGAGCTGGCAGAAGAATCAATGACAGATGAATCAAGATCATACAGTATGTAGAATAGAATAAAAAAGAAGAAAAAGAAAAATTAACAGAGCCTCAGAGACTTGTGCCAACATAAGCATAGTGGGAATCCCAGAATAAGAGAAGAGATAGAAAGGGACAGAAAGAAATATCTCAGAAATAATAAGACATAATTGACCAATTTTGATGAAAAACATTAATCAACCATCCAAGAACACATAGACCTCCAAGTAGGACAAACTCAAAGATATCAGCATCTAGACAGACACAGTTAAAAAGTCAGGGCAAAAGACAGAATCTTGAAAGCAGCAAGAGAAAAATGACTCATTATATACAAGGAATCCTCATAGTGTTAGTAGTTGTCTTCCCATTAGAAATCATGGAGGCTGGAAGGTATTAAAATGACATATTCAAAGTTCTGATGGAAAAAGCACATCAACCAACAATTCCATACCCAGCAAAACTGTTCTTCAAAAATGAAGACAAAATAAAGACATTCCAAACAAAAATTGAGAGAATTTTTTGTTATCAGGCCTGACTTGCAAGAAATACTCAAGGGCATATTCAGGTTGAAGTGAAAGAACATTAGACAGTAATGCAAAACCACATGAAGAAATAAGGAGCACCAGTAATTGTAATTACCTAGATAAACAGAACAGTGTATGAATGTGTTTTTTTTTTACCGAGATTGTTCACATACCATACAACTATTCAAAGATCCAAAGTGTTCAATGAATTGCCCATGGTACCATCATACAGCTGTGCATCCATCACCACAGTTAGGTTTTTTTTTTTCTTTCAATTTTTAGAACATTTTCATTACTCCAGAAAAGAAATAAGGACAAAAAAAGGAAACTCAAATCCTCCCATACCCCTAACCACGCCCCCCTCCATTATTGACTCATAGTTTTGGTATAGTACAGTTGTTACTGTTGATGAAAAAATGTTAAAATGCTACTAACTGTAGTATATAGTTTGCAGTAGGTATATTTTTTCCTATATGCCCCTCTTTTATTAACTTCTAGTTATAGTGTCATATATTTATTCTAGTTCATGAGAGGGATTTCTAATATTCATACAGTTAATCATGGACATTGTCCACCACAAGATTCACTGTTTAATACATTCCCATCTTTTAACCTCCAACTTTCCTTCTGGTGACATACATGACTCTGAGCTTACCCTTTCCACCAACTTCACATACCATTCAGCACTATTAGTTATTCTCACAAAGTGCTACCATCACCTCTGTCCATTTCCAAATGTTTAAGTTCACCCTACTTGAACATTCTGCTCATAATAAGCAACCGCTCCCCAATCCTTAGCCTTGTTCTATATCTTAGTAACTTATATTTCATGTCTATGAGTTTACATATTATAATTAGTTCATATCAGTGAGACCCTGCAATATTTGTCCTTATGTGTCTGTCTTATTTCACTCAATATAGTGCCCTCAAGGTTTCTTCATCAACCCATATTTTTAAGATGGTTTTGTTCACACACCATACATTCCATCCTACATAAACAATCGTTGGTTCCCTGCATAGTCACATATTTATGTATTCAGCACCATTGCCACTATCTATATAAGGACATCTCCATTTCTTCCACAAAGAAGGAGGAAGAGTCAAAGAAGGTAGAGAGATGAAAGAAAAGAAAAAAGAAAGAGAAAGAGAAAAAAAAACATGACAGCTACAAAGCAACAAAAGGAAAGATAGCATTATACTAAAGTAGAATAAAGAGTCCAACAATATCACCAATGCCAGAAGTCCCATACCCTTCCCCTATGCCACCCGCCATATGCATTTAGCTTTGGTTTATTGCCTTTGTTATATTAAAGGAAGCATAATACAATGTTCATGTTAATTATAGCCTCTAGTTTGCATTGATTGTATTTCCCCCCCAATCCCACCCTATTTTTAACACCTTGCAATGTTGACATTCATTTGTTCTACCTCATGTAAAAACATATTTGTACCTTTTATTACAATCATTGCGCACCCTAGGTTTCACTGAGTTATACAGTCCCAGTCTTTATCTTTCCTCTTTCATTCTGGTGTCCCACATGGTCCTAACCTTCCTCTTTCAACCATGTTCACAGTCATCTTTGTTCAGTGTACTTACATTGCTGTGCTACTATCTCCCAATATTGTTTTCCAAACCTCTCACTCCTGTCTTTTCCTTTCTGTCTGCAGTGCTTCCTTTAACATTTCCTGTAGAGCAGTATCTTGTTCACAAACTCTGTCATTGTCTGTTTGTCAGAGAATATTTTAAACTCTCCCTCATATTTGAAGGACAGTCCTGCCAGATATAGGATTCTTGGTTGGTGGTTTTTCTCTTTCAGTATCTTAAATATATCACTCCACTTCCTTCTTGCCTCCATGGTTTCTATTGAGAAATCTGCACATAGTCTTATCAAGCTTCTTTTGTATGTGATGGATCACTTTCGTCTTGCTGCTTTCAGGATTCTCTCTTTATCTTTGACATTTGATAATCTGATTATTAAGTGTCTTGGCATAGGCTTATTCAGATCTATTCTTTTTTGGGTATGCTGTAATTTTATGTCTTTCACAAAAGAGGGGAAATTGTCATTCATTATTTCCTCTATTATTGCTTCTGCCCCTTTTCCCTTCTCTTCTCCTTCTGGGATACCAATGACATGTACATTCCTGCATTTTGTTTTGTCCTTAAGTTCCCAGAGACATTGCTAATATTTTTCCATTCTTTTCTGTATCTGTTCTTTTGTGTGTAGGCTTTCAGGTGTATTGTTCTTCAGTTCCTGAGTGTTTTCTTCTGCCTCTTGAGATCTGCTGTTGTATGTTTCCACTGTGTCTTTCATCTCTTGGTGTTGTGCCTTTCATTTCCATAGATTCTGGCAGTTGTTTTTTTGAACTTTCAATTTCTATCTTATGTACACCCAGTGTTTCATTATACACTTCAACTCTTTTGCCATATCTTCCCTAAACTTTTTGAATTGACTTAGTATTAGTTGTTTGAATTCCTGTATCTCAGTTGAAGTGTAAGTTTGTTCCTTTGACTGGACCATAACTTCATTTTTCTTAGTGTAGGTTGTAGTTTTCTGTTGTCTAGGCATCTGATTTTCTTGGTTACCCCAAACAGGTTTTCCCAGACCAGAACAGGCTCAGGTCTCAGAAGGAGCTAACAGTATCAGTCTCCTGGAGGGTGTGTCTTAGAAGACTGGTACACCCTGTGAAGCCTCAAGTCACTGTGCTTTTCCATCCAGCAGGTGGTGCCTGTCAGCCTGTAAATCCAGACTGGTGTAAGGAGGTGTGGCCCATGGCTGTTTTCCCTCAGGCTCTGGGGTCTGGTTCTGAATGGAATGGAAGGCGGGTAGTAAAGCTTGGCACCACCTTGTTCCTCTTAGGGAAAATACACCCCTTAGGGAGAGGTCATTTACATTTGAATAGTCTCTCTGTCTGTGCTATCTCAACCCTTGTCTGAGTCAGAGTGCTGGGAACTGAAAGTGGCCAAGGCTTTCTCCACTGAGCCAAAACAGGGACAGAAAACCCCCTTCAGGGCAGTCCATAGCCACCCTCCGGCTCTCCAAGGTCAGTCACCACCAAAAGCTTCTGTCTGCTTGTTGGGGACTCATAGCTTTTATTGAGCAGTCCACATTTGTTAACTAAACCCCCAGCTGAAGTTCAACTGAGCTATATTCACTTGCTAGGAGAGTGCTGCTCTCTAGCATCATGAGGCTTTGCAGCTCAGGCTGTGGGGGGAGGAGGCTCCTGGCTTGGAGCCAGAGTTTTTACTTACAGATTTTATGCTGCCATCTTGGGCATTCCTCCCAATTCAGGTTGGTGTAAGAGGAGTGGCCAGGCACGTTTGTCCCCTCACAGTTATTCCAGATTATTTACTAGTTTTTCCTGGTTGTTTATTGTTTCAAGGGGACAAACTAGCTTCCACTCTTCTCTATGCTGCCATCTTCTTCCAAATAATGTGTTTTGAATGTAACTCTTTCTTCTCCTATCTGATTTGAAAGACAACTGCATAAAACAATAATAATAAAACTTGTTAATGGATTTATATTGAATAAAGAGGTAATTTGTATGCTGATAATAGCATAAAGGAGGGAGAGCAGAAAGGAGCTATATTGAAGAAAACTTTTGTAAACCACTGAAATTATGTTGGCATTAATCTAAATCAGATTGTTTTGAGATAAGATGTTAATTCTAATCCCTAGGGCAGTCACTAGGAAAAATAAGTTGAAAAAATATATATAGTAAAAGAAATAATAGGGGAATTAAAATGGTACACCAGATAGTGTCTAGTATGTGTTGAAGTACATATGGAAGAAATGGAAGAAGAGAAGAACAAAAAGATATAAGACATACAGAAAATAAGTAACAAAATGAGAGACATAAATTCTTCCATATCAGTAATTAAATGGAAGTAGATTAATCACTTTTATCAGCACACAGAAATTAGTGGAATCCAAAACAAAAAATAAAAACAAAAATATGATCTAACTTCATGCTGTCTACAAGAGATATACTTTAGATTCCAATATGTAAATACTTTGTGAGTACAAGTATGGAAAAAGATACACCATGTGAACAGTAACCAGAAGAGATTGCAGTGGCTTCACTAATGTCAGACAAAATAGACTTTAAAACAAAAAAATTGTTACTAGAGATAAAAGAGATTATACAATGATAAAAAGTCAATCAATCAAAAAGATACACAAATTATAAACCTAAATATACCTAACAACAGGAACCCAAAATACAAGAAGCAAAAATTGATATAAATTAAGGGAAAATAGACAATACAACAATAATAGAAGCTTCAACAACCCATTTTCAATTTTTGACAGAACAACTAGATACATCAGCAAGGAAATAAAAGACTGAACAATACTATAAACCAAGTAAACCTAACAGACATCTACAGAATACTCCATAAAACATCAGAATAAACATACTTTTCAAGTACACATGAAATATTCTTGAGAATAGACCATAGTTAGAGCCATAAAATAAAATAATTCAAAACTTACGTGATGCAATAACATGATTAGTGGGAAATTTAGAGCTGTACATGTTTATATTAAAAAAACAAGAGATATTTCAAATAAATCACTCAACATGGCACCTTAAGAAATTATAAAATGTAGAGCAAGCTAAACTCAAAGCAATCAGAAGACAGGCAATAATAAAGATTAGAGGAGAAATAAATGAAATAGTGAAAAAAATACAATAGAGAAAATCAATGAAACCAAAATATAATTATTTGAAAAGATAAAAAGAAAAATTGACAACCTTTATCTAGATGGACCAATGTAAAAGAACAGAAAATCCAAATTAATGAAATTAGGAATGTGAGAGGGGACAACACTACCAATCTTATCAAAATAATAAATAACAATAAAGAAGTACTCTGAACAACCATATGCCAACAAATCAGATAACCTAGATGAAAAGGACATTTCCAAGAAAGACAAAAAGTACTGAATCTGACTCAAGAATAAATTTTAAAATCCAGCTGATTTACAAGTTAAGACATTGGATTAGTAATTTAGTAACTTTCCACAAATAAAAGCCTACACCCAGATGGTGTCACTGATAAATTCGACCAAATGTTTAAAGAATTAATACCAATCCTTCAAAAGCCATTCCAAAAAGTAGAAAAGATGGGAATACTTTCCAACTCATTCTATGAGGCTGATTAACCCTGATATGAAAACCAGAGGCATCATAAAAAAAGAAAATTATTGAACAATATCTGTTATGAATATAGATGCAAAACACCTCAGCACAATACTACAAAACCATACCCAATAGCACATTGAAAGGATTATACCATGACCAAATGGAAATTATCCCAGTAATGCAATGGAGGGTCAACATAAAAAAATCAATCAATGTAATACACTACATTAATAGAATGAAAGGTAAAGACCACATGATCATCTCAACAGATGCAAAAAAAGCATTTGAAAAAAATCTAACACCCTTTCATTATAAAAACATTCAAAAAATTAGGAATAGGTAAGAACTTCCTCAGCGTAACAAACGCCTTCTAGGAAAAACCCATGACAACATAGTTATGAAAAACTGAAAGTTTTCCCCCTCAGACAGGAAAAAGATAAGGATGCCAACTTTTACCACTACTATTCAGTGTTGTACTGGAGATTCTCGTCAGGGCAAGTAGGTTAAAAAAAAAGAAACAGAGTACCAAGATTAGAAAGAAAGTAGTAAAATTCTATTTGGGAATGTTAAATATTCTATATAGAAAATCCTAAGGAATACACACACACACACACACACACACACACACACACACATACACACACAAATTATCAGAACCAACGAACAAATTCAATAAGGTTGCAGGATACAAGATCAAAATGCAAAAGTCAATTGTGTTTCTGTACATCAACAATGAACAATCTGAAAAGGATATTAAGAAAACAATTTTATTTTCAATAGCATCAAAAAGAATAAAACAAATGCAGACATTCCATGTTCACGGACTAGAAGACTTACTATTGTTAAAATGACAATACACTCAAATTAATCTACAGTTAATTTGATGTCTGTTAGGTTTACTTGGTTTATAGTATTGTTCAGTCTTTTATTTCCTTGCTGATGTATCTAGTTGTTCTATCAAAAATTGAAAGTGGGTTGTTGAAGCTTCTATTATTGCTGTATGCAATCCCTATTAAACCCCAGGTGCTTTTTTGGTAGAAATTGACAAGCTAATCCTAAAATTCATATGGAAATGCAAGGGATCCAGAATAACCAAAAATATTCTTGGAAAAGAACAAAGTTGGAGGACTCACATTTCCCAATTTCAAAACTTACTACAAACCTACAATAATCATTGCAGTGTGAGACTGGCATAAGGACAGACATACAGATCAATGGAAAAGAATTAAGAGCCCAGAAATATAACCTATTAATTGGATTTTTATGTATAAGAGTCAGTGTCAGCCTATAGGTATACTAAGAACTCTAATTTTTTTAGAATACCATGGAACTGAATTAGCAACATTTGACAGCCTACAGCAGGGATTCTGATTATTGAGTGAAATTGTTGTAAAACATTAAACAATTCCATTACTCTAGAAATATTAATATGATCCTCCAGGGCACAAATGTAACACCAGTGTAATAAATTATGAACTAAAAGAATATGGCTTGATCACTATATTTTGTTCTAGCAGATGAAGGATATGCACATTTTATAATTTTACTTTTATGTACAGTAATATCTTTTTCCACTATTTTTCCTTATGAGATGCATAATGACAAATAACTCCAAAGGTGACTAGAAGAAGATGTAAAATCATTGATGGCAAGTCAAGCAAATGGCTAATTATCTCTATGAACAGCAAAACACTTTTCTGGATGGCACTATCTTGAGTTAAAGGTCCCATATCACCCAATAAATGCTTAAAAAATAAATGTAGAACTGGTCTAATGTTTTTCTAAACAACATAAGGAATCAGATTAAATCAACAAAGAGGAAAACATTAGGTTTCTAAAAATTTTTGTTATAGGTAAAAGTAGCTCTGTTTGTTTTACTATATCATTAACTTCCAAAAATGAAAGTGTTATCTATTTTGAACACCAGCTTATTTACATTAAATTTGTGTTAAGTTATAAATGCCATTAACTGTCTGTGGCACACCAAAAGAAAAGTACATGGCCTTATAAAAACTCAATTTCAATTGAAAAGTACTACATAAAAATCAGAGCAGGGATTAATACAATTTCTGTTCATAAGGTTTCTTTCTCCCTAGCTTCCATTCTTAAAGGGTTAACAGCTTGATTTAATAGGACAGCAATATTAAAAATGAATCTCATTCAAGGAAAATGGTAGTAAATCATTGTAGTGTTTTGAAGCTGTATGTGCCTCAGAAAAAGTATGTTCTTAAATCTAATCCATTCCTGTAGATATGAACCCATTGTAAGTAGGACCGTTTGATGAGGTTACTTCAGTTAAGGTATGACCTAGAGCAATTGGGTTGGGTCTTAATCCTATTACTGGAGTCCTTTATAAGTGGAATGAAATTCAGACAGACCAAGAGAAAGCCACAGGGAAGGAAGGAATTGAACAACAAAGGAATCTGGAAGAAGAGGGAAAGACCAGGAGAAGCTGCCATGTGTCTTGCCAAGTGACAAGCTAAGGACCAAGTATCACTGGCAGTCAGTGATTCCTTCTTTCAGGAAGAAAGTATGCTTTGATGACACCTTGATTTGGACTTTTTCCTAGGCTCAAACCATGAATGAATAAATTCCCATTGTTTAACCCATTCCATTTCATGGTACTTGCTTGAGGAACCCAGGAAACTAAAACAATCATTAGTTTGACTGATACAAAATTATATAATATGTAAAGCAAATCATGTGACATTTTTACTCTTCTGCTAGCTTTGTATGAAGGTATTCATAACTCTCTAACAATTACTTTCCTACCTCATTTAGATTTGTGGAAGCAATATAAATAAGCGGGCTTCTCTACCTGGTTCTACCACTGAGTGAACAAAGGATCCTTGGTCATATCATAATTCTCTGCTTCATTTTTCTACTTCATGAAAAGGAAAAGCAAGTTTCCTCTTTATCTCTAAATTACAATTTTCTGAAAGAAATACATGCATATATGCATGCACATATACATAAAGTAAACTCTTTGTGTATGAATGTATACACATTACATATATATTATATACATAGGTAAATTTAGAGACTGGAATACACATACATATTCACACAGTGTATAACTTGTGGTAAAATTCAGTTTTTAGAATGCTGAATGTAGTCAGTATAACCTTTTTTTCTAATTTTAAGGACACAACTTTTTCTTTGTGTAAAAAATGCTCAAGAAAAGCTCTAGAGATGTTCACACCGATATTAATCCTTACAGATTTTTCTTTTACAAAAAGCCCACATGGATTTCCTTTTACCAGCAAAAACATTGGCTGTTTTCATTCCATTTCATTAAACAAGTTAGTTTTTCTTTGAAACAAAGGTCATTGTTTTGACTTTGTTTGACTTTGAACAAAGTTCATTATCTTGTAATTCATACCCAAATCAATAGAGAACCACAATAAAATGAATTTTACAAATTTTTCTTGAAAGAAAAGAAAATGTTGGTTCAGAATTTCATTTGGAGGGACTTCCTGACTTGATTTTTAAAAAATATTAGAAAAGTTGTAGGTTTATAGAAAAATAATGCATAAAATACAGATTTCCCAGATACAACCTTATTATTAACACCTTGCATTGGTGTAGTGCATTTATCACAATTGATGAAAGAACATTGTTACAGCTATGCTAATATCTATAGTCCATGGTTTACATTAGGATTCACTATGCTGAACAGCCTAATGGTTCTTTTTTTAAAAAAAAAAATTATTCTAGTAAAATACACTCAACCTAAAATTTCCCATTTTAACCACAATGATGTATTCATCATTCATCTATGTTGCTGTACATAACAGAACTGCATTTCTTTTTACATCTGAATAATATTCTGTTGTTTGTTTATACCATGTATTGTTTATACATTCATCTGTTCATGGATACTAGACTTGTTTCCATCTCTTGGTAATTGTGAATAATTCCACTATGAACATCAGTGTGCAAATATCTGTTCTAGTCTCTCTGGGGTACATACCTATAAGTGGGATTGCCAGGTCATGTGGTAATTCTGTATTAACTTTCTAAGGAATTGCCGAACAGTCTTCCACAGCAGCTGCACCATTTTCCATATCCACCAACAATGAGTGAGGGTTCTTATTTCTCCACATCCTCTCCAATACTTATACTTCTCCATTTAAAAAAAAATAGTAGCTGTTCTAGCAGGTGTGAAATAGTATCTCTTGTGATTTTTATTTGTGTTTCTCTAATGGCTAATGATGTTTGGCATCCTTTAATGTGCTTCTTGGGAATTTGTATATCTTCTTTGGGGAAATGTGTATTCAAGTTCTTTTGCCAGTTTTCATTGGGTGTTTGTCTTAACTGTTGAGTTGTAGGATTCCTTTATATATTCTGGATACTGAAACCTTATCAGATAAATGGTTTCCAAATAATTTCTCCAATTGTGTATACTGTAGTTTTACTTTCATAATAAAGACCTTTGATGCACAAAAGTTTTAATTTTGATGAGGTCCCATTTATCTATTTTTTCTTTTGTTAGCTGTGCTTTTGGTGAAGTCTGTGAAATCAGTGCCAAACACAAGGTACTGAAAATGCTTCCCTATGATTTTTTCTAGAAGTTTTATAGGTACTGAAGATGCTTCCCTATGATTTTTTCTAGAAGTTTTATATCTCTGGCTCTTATTTTTAGGTGTTTGATCCATGTTGAGTTACTTTTGTATATGGTATGAGGTAGGGGTCCACTTTCATTCTTTTGCATCCAGTTTTCCCAAAACCATTTGTTGAGGAGACTATTCTTTCCTCATTGAGTGGACTTGGCATCTTTGTTAAAAATCAGTTGGCCATAAATGTGAGAGTTAATTTCTGAACTCCCAATTTGAGTCCATTAGTCGATATGTCTATCCTTGTGACAGTACCATACTGTTTTGATTACTTTAGCTTTTTAATAAGTTTTAAGACTGGGAAGGGTAAGTCCTCCAACTCGGTTCTTTTTCAAGATGGCTTTGACTATTTGGGGCCCCTTACCCTTTTGATGATTGACTTTTCCAATTCTGCAAAGAAGGCTGTTGGAATTTTAATTGGGATTGCATTGAATCTGTAAATCAGTTTGAGTAAGAATTACCATCTTAACAATATTTAGGTTTCCAATCCATGAACACAGAGTATCCTTCCCCAAAGTTCTAATTTGATTTCTTTAAGCATTGTTTTGTAGTTTTCTGTGTACATGTCCCTTACATCCTTGGTTAGGTTTATTCTTAGATATTTGATTATTTTAATTGCTATTGTAAATAATTTTTTTCTTAATTTCTTCTTCTGTTTGTTCATCAATAGTGTATAGAAACACTACTAGCATTGGGGTGTTGATCTTTTACCCTGCTATTTTGCTGAATTCATTTATCATTTCCAGTAGATTTGTTGTGGATATTTCAGGATTTTCTGTATATATTATTAAGTCATCTGCAAATAGGGAAAGTTTCACTTCTTCCTTGACAATCTGGATGCCTTTTATTTCTTTCTCTGGCCTAACTGTTCTATCTAGAACTTCCAGTACAATTTTGGATAACAGTGGTGACAGCTGGCATCCTTGTCTTGTTCCTTAGGGGAAAAGCTGTCAATCTCTCACCATTGTGTATGATATTAGCAGTGGGTTTTTTCATATATGACCTTTAGAATGTGGAGGAAGTTTCCTTCTATACTTAGTTTTCTATGTGTTCTTATCAAAAAGAGGTGATGGATTTTGTTAAATGTTTTTTCTGCATCAATTGAGATGATCATGTATTTTTTTTCCTTCATTCTATTAATGTGATATATTACATCAATTTATTTTCTTAAGTTGAGCCACCCTTGAACCTAGGGATAAATCCCATTTGATCATAATATATAATTCTTTTAATGTGCTGTGGTATTCAGTTTACTAGTATTTTGTTGAATATTTGCATCTAAATTCATAAAGGGTATTGGTCTGAAATTTTCTTCCCTTGTGATATCTTTATCTGGCTTTGTTACGAGGGTGATGTTGGACTCATAGCAAGAGTTAGGGAGTATCCCTTCCTCTTAAGTTTTTTGGAAAAAAATTAAACAGGATTGGTATTAATTCTTCTTGGAATGTTTGGAAAATTCACCTGTGAAGCCATCCGGTCCTGCACTCTATTTTGTTGGGTGGGTTTTGATGACTGATTCAATTTCTTTACTAGTTATTGTTTTACTAAGATCTTCTATACCTTCTTCAGTCATCATAAGTAGTTTATGTGTTTTCTAGGAATTTGCCATTTCATCTAGGTTATCTAATTTCTTGGCATATAGTTGATCATGGTCTTTTATAGTCCTTTTTATATTTGTGGGGTCACTGATAATATCTCCCTTTTCATTTCTGATTTTAGTTATTTGTGACATCTCTCTTTTTCCCTCATCAGTCTAGCTAAGGTTTTGTCAATTTTATTGATCTTTTCCAGGAACCAACTCCTGGTTTTGTTGATTCTCTCTAATGGTATTTAAATTACCTATTTCATTTTTCTCCACTCTAATCTCTGTTATTTCCTTCCTATAATGTGCTTTGGGTTTAGTTTGCTCTTCTTTTTCTAGATCCTCTAATTTTAAAGTTAGGTTTCTGATTTGATATCTTTCTTAATTTTTAATGTAAGCATTTAGAGCTACAGATTTCCCTTGTACCACTTCCTTAGCTGCATCCTATAAGTTATAGTAGTTGCATTTTAATTTTCATTCACCATAGATATCTCCTAATTTTCCTTTTGTTTTCTTCTTTGATCCACTGATTGCTGGGATATTTTGTTGAATTTTGACATATTTATGAATTTTCCATTTCTCCCTCTGTTATTGATTTCTAGCTTCATGCCACAGTGGTCAGACAAGATAATTGTATGATTTCAACATTTTTGGATTTATTGAGATTTGTTTTGAGACTAATAGATGGTTTACCCTGGAGAATGACCATGTACGTGTACTCGAGAAAATGTGTATTCTGTTGTTGTTGGGTGAAGTGTTCTATATATGTCTGCTAGATCTAGTTGGTGTACAGTATTGTTCAAATCTATTTCTTTGTTAATATTCTGTCTACATGTTCTATCCATTATCGAATGTGGTATACTGAAGTCTCCTACTATTAATATAGAACTGTCTATTTCTCCCTTCAAATCTTTAAATACTTGCTACATATATTTTGGGGCTCTGCTGTTAGGTGTGTATATATTTATAATTGGGATGTTCTCTTGCTAAATTGACCCCTTTATCAGTATGTAAAGATCTTTGTCCTGCAAAACAGTTTTTGACTTAAAGTCTATTTTATCTGATATTAGTAAAGGTAGCCAAGCTCTCTTTGGTTACTACTAGCATGGTATATTTCTTCCATCCTTGTACTTTTAATCTACTTATATCTTTGAAATTAAGGTCTCTTATATACAGTGTATAGTTGGGTCATGCTTTTTAATCCATTCTGCTAATCTCTGAGTTTTGACTGGAAATTTGAATCTATTTACATTTAAAATAACTATTGGTAATGCAGGTCTTTCTTCTGCCATTTTGCTATTTTGCCTTTCTAAGTCTTATACTTTTCTTTGACCCTCAAATTCTTCCATTAATGTCTACTTTAATATTTATTTGATTTTTTTTGTTTTGTGCCATTTTGACTGCCTTCTCATTTCTTTCTGAATTTATTTTTCATATATTTTCATTGTGTTTACCATGGGGTTAAAATTTAATATCCTAAATCTATAACAATCATATTTGATTTGATACTAACTTGACTTCAATAGCACACACATACACTGTTCTTATATCCCTCCATCCCTCCACGTTTTTTTTGGGGGGGGGGGGGGTAGTTGCTAAAAATTATATCTTTGCATATTGTATGACCAAACCCATAAGTTTATTATTACTTTTTATGCATTTGCTTTTTAGCATCTGTAGAAGTAAGAAGTGGAGTTACATACCAAAAATAAAAAGAAAAATTACAATACAATTGTACTGGAATTTACAATTACTCATGTGGTTACATTTATCAAAGGTCTTTATTTCTTTATGCTGCTCTAATCCACTATCTAGTGTTTTTTCCTTTCAGTCTGAAGAACTCCCTTTAGCATTGCTTGTAGGGCAGGTCTAGTGGTGATAAACTCCCTCAGTTTTTGTTTATCTTAAAATGTCTTAATCTCCCTCATTTTTGAAAGACAGTCTCATCAAATATAAAATTCTTCATTGGCAATTGTTTTCTTTCAGCACTTTAAATATTTTGTCCCACTGCCTACTTGCCTCCATGGTTTCTGATGAGAAATTACTTCTTAATCTTATTGGGGTTTCCTTGTATATAACTCATTGCTTTTCTCTTGCAGCATTCAGAACTCTCTCTTTGTCCTTGGTATTGGGCAGTATGAATACTATGCATCTGGGCTTGGTTTTCTTTGAGTATATTCTGTTTGGGGTTCACTGGTCTTGACTGTGCATATTCATGTCTTTCATTAATTTGGGGAAGTTTTCTGCCATTATTTATTTGAATATTCCTTCTGCCCCTTTCTCTCTTCTTCTCCCCTGGGACTCCTGTAATGCATATATTGGTATGCTTGTTGGTGTCCCACAGGTTTTGTGTTCATTCTTTTTTATTCAATTCTCTTTCTGCTCCTCAGCCTGAAACATTTCAGTTTTTCTCTTTTCAAGTACACTGATTCTTTCTTCTTCTATTTCCAATCTACTGTTGGAAACATCTAGGGATTTTTCATTTCAGTTATTGTGTTCTTCAACTCTGGTTCCTATTGAGAATCTCCATGGGATCCCTATATTGTTCATTCATTGTTTTCTCATATCCTTTAGTTCTTTATTCATTTTTTCCTTTATCTCCCTGAGCCTACTGAAGATTAATTTTTTAAAATCTTTTTCTGTTATGTCCAAAGTATGTTTCTCTCAATTGATGGTTTCTGGATTTTTACCTTCTTCCTTTGGATGGGATATCATTTCCTGTTTCTTTGTTTGTCTTTTAATCTTTCCTTGCATACTGTGCATTTTAATATTTTAAAGTATTAACTCTGTAATTTAGTTCCTGAGCTGTCTATTCCTGAAGTTTGTATCCAGCTAATGATATGACAGAGATTCTTCTTAAATGCCAAGAGCTAACTCAAATAAACAAATCACAGCAAAAAGCACCTTTCACTGTCTTTGCAAATTGGTTCTGGTTTGGCTGGTGGTCTCCATCAGAGCTTAGCCCCCCTATCAAGGACAGCCTGAGGCAAATAAAGTACAGTGTCCTCTTTGTATTATCTGAGTCTGTGTGGTGCTAAGCAGCCTGATTCTTTTCCTAGGCTTATATTTGTGGTCCTCAGGAATTTCCCCATTTACATTTTATAAGAACTTTAGTGAACACAACTTCTATGCCCTTTGAAATAGACTTTCACCCCCTTCCGGATACTCTCTTGTATGACTTAATACAGGTAGTCCTTTACCCCAGCCTGCTCCAACTCAATTGTTTCTCACACTGTCCCAGCTCTCTGAAAGTCACTTCTCTGTTCTCAGGATAAACTCTGGGAGGGTGAGCCTGAGGCAAGTTTCCTGACTCAATCCCTCAGACTTCCATGAGATAGACTGGCAATGACATACATGCACCTCAGTATGTGCACACGGCTACCCTGCTTCCTTTGGAACAGTGTCAGGGACCACAATGGGAACACAAACTGGCTCCATCCCACATTATGGAGGGGGTGGCTGGTCAGCAAGGGCACCAGGACTTTCTCTTATGGCTTCTGAAGATGTGTTTTCTTGATTCAGCTCCTCCCCAGTTAATGCAGCCTTTAATTGTTTTCCATAGTTTTGAAGAAGATTATGTCTTTAAGATTCCTATTCCACCTTTGCCCAAGGAAGGCTGGAACAATGGCTGCCCTCAGCACCAGCCCCCAGCAATCTGAGGTAACTGATCAAAAGCAATGATCGCACCACACATTCCTACAGTTTGGGGCTAGGTCTTTATGTCTCACCCTGGCACCAAGAAGTTGCACCAGGAGCCTAAGTTACAGTCCCCACTGCTGCTTACTACAGGCCTAGGATATGGTCGCCACTGCAGAGAGGGTGTATTTACCCTCACTGCAATTTCCCAGCCTCTTCCTCTTGCTCCTTCCTGGATGCTACACAGTGTCTCACAAGACTCCAGAGTTTCAAAATAGTTGATTGAGACAGCCCCTGCTAGTTCAATAGTTGTTTCGGTAGAGGGCATGATTCCTTGAGTTTTCTACTCTGCCATCTTCCCACAATCCTACCTGACTTGCTTTTAATCGAATTTCACTCCAGTGCTTTGTTCCAAACACCACTCAAAATGCAGGCACATTTAATGGCTTTTTAAAACTCCTACTTCTCATTTTACCATTCAACTGGGAAAAATTACACTGGTTTTCTTTTTACTAGTTAACTATCATAAGTATATGATAGGATTCATTGACCATCACAGTACCTTCCATCTGTGTTCCTGTTATTTAAATTGAACTGTTTCCTTAATATTTATTTTCTTTTTATGACTTCTCCCTATAGCATACTATTCATAAGGATCCTACACCATAAAATGGGGGGGGGGGGTGTTACTAAGCCTCTTTTGAATGTAAACCTCTAAGTAAATGCTGTACCCAAAATAGGCCAAATTCTCAGTGATACCAAATGTTTTTTTTTAAACCTATTATGCCCCAAATCCAGACTTTTTGTGCCATGAGTGTCACAAATTTCATGTTTCTTTTGCATTTTTCACATTATAGTTTGACATTTTGGATCAAATAGTGTGTAGGAAGACTAGATTTTGAGTCAGGCAGACCTGTGTTAGAATCTTAACTCTGGTATTTACTAATTATGTGATAATAAACAAGTTGTCTGCCTTCTTTGAGCCTTAGCTTCTTTATCTAAGAGATGGAGATAATACCTACACCTTCCATCAAGTTGTTTACTGAGTAATTGTCATTATTCATGCAAAGTGCCTACAACATAGGAGGTGCTCCATATAAAGGATCATTATTTTGTTGATATATTTGCTACCATTATTGAGATTTTTTAAAATTATATCTTAAGAGGGACCAAATACCCAGTGTGTCTCTGTAACCCATATACACTTAATATTCAAAAATATATAAAAAGTCCAATATAAACTGTGAAGTCATTTTGTCAATTAATAGAGATACTGGTAAAAGAAGGGATGTGCCATAAAATGTCCATTGAGCCACTCCTAATTACAAGCTAGCATATTTTAAAAGTGGCTTGTTAAAAAAAGTCTCCTTCTTTTCACTGGCAGAGTCTGACTGAAATACTTAACCTCAAGATTTTGCCCATCTGCCTCTCCTCCTGCTGCCAGAATCCTTGATTCGCACATATGTTTCTCACTGTAAAACTAGCAGGGAGTTGGGAGGGATGGAGGATGGCTTAAAAAAAAAAAACAGCTAATCCGTATCTATGAATAGATATCTGTCTTTTTCTCCTTTTTAAACTCACAACCCTGAAGTACATGTTGTCTTGGCAAATAATTCTTACCACATCAGCCAGTTTAAAACAATTTCACTTCTAAGTAGTAATTTTTCCAACACCAGGTAATAAATACTGTATGTATTTTTTGTTTTTGTATTTTCCATAAGAGTTACTAATAGATGATATTACTGATGGATTAACATAAATAATATCAGAAAATGCCTAGAAAAATGGAAAGTTCTTTAAATTGAGAATTTCATTTTGGTAAATGTGAATTAAGGCATCCTTTAGGTATAAATTCTTTTGAAATCACACAGTCTTCCTCTAACAGTAAAGCAGTCTTTACACCTGGGCACCCGATGACTGAGGCAGGATCTAAGGAAAGGTTTAGACCTCGCGTAGGAGATGAGTTAGAAAATTACAGGTGAATCTGTTAGGCAGAATCTCATAAAAATTGCCACTGTAACTGCAGTGGTAATTACAAATTGCTTAAAAGGGTGCCTTCTCACCTTTCTATAACCTGCAGACATTGGTGGAAATAATCATTCTTGTGGTCTAGGAGGGTTTTCTGGAAAGAAGAGTTATGTGCCGTGGAAGGACACTACTGCTGTCACCAGTCCCCACCCAGACCTGGGAGCAGTGGGGAAGATGTCCACGGCAGATTCTGGCCTGTGAAACAACCCAGCATCACCTAGCCTAGGTAGGTTTCAACACAATGTTCTGAATGTTCTCAAATGTCACATACTTCTTTAATAATTTTCATAGTGTTTTTTAAATGAAGAAACTATTGATTTCTAACTAAAAATTACTGCATAAACTGATGGGCTTCATTCTTCAATTCGTCAAATATCAGTACGTGTACATGTGGGACAGATTGTAAACAATTTAATAATGATGTTTAATATATATTTAGTGTCTAGTGGTTTTTTTCCTCTTATTCAGATTTTAGTTCAAAAAAGGCAATGATATTTTTAACATGGCCACTTTTATTCTTTAAATCACTGTACTGATAAAGTACACAGCAATATTTAAAGTGCCCATTTCAGTGAATGTCACAATTAACCATTCCTTGAGGACCCTATTAATTATATACTAATATCACAATGCCTAAGTTTGGGGCAGTTTTGTATAATGTTACCCACAATCATCCTAATCACTATTATCACCCCCAAAGATCAATACACTTTGGCATCACTCCTTGAGTGATCTTAAGAGACTTCCTGAAATACCTTGCAATATAAGAAAGAAAGTTAGTTGCCTAATGAAAAATGCAAGGACTATGTGCTGGTTTGGATGTATTATCTCCCCCAAATGCCATGTTCTTTAATGCAACCTTGTGGGGGCAGAGGTATTAGTGTTGATTAAGTTGGAATCTTTGGATTGGGTTGTTTCCATGGAAATGTGACCCATCCAACTGTGGGTAATACCTTTGGTTAGATTATTTCCATGGAAATATGGACCCCACCTATTCTGCATGGGTCTTGATTTAATCACTGGAGTTCCATATAAAAAGCTCACAAGCAGAAGGACCTCAGAGCAGTTGAGAGTGACATTCTGGAGAGCAGCCCTGAGAGACATTTTGGAGATGGCCACTGAAAGCAGACTTTTGCTGACACTTTGGGGATGCTAGCCCAGTGTTTGCTCTGGAGAAGCTAAGAGAGGACGAAACACCCCAAGAGCAACATTTTGAAGAAAGAACAGGAGCTGAGCGTGGAGCTGGAACACAACCCAGGATCAGCAGATACCAGCAACGTGCCTTCCCAGCTAACAGAGGTTTTCTGGACACTATTGGCCTTCCTTCAGTGAAGGTATACTTGTGTTGATGCCTTAATTTGGACATTTGCATGGCCTTCAGACTGTAAATTTGTCACCAAATAAACCCCCTTTATAAAAGCCAATCCATTTCCGGTATTTTGCATGATGGCAGCATTAGCAAACCGGAACAAGCTGTAAAGACTTACAAACATTGTTTTGAGTCAGCCACTTAGTAGCTTTGTAATATTAGACAAGTAATTGAACCATTTGAGCTTCAGTTTTCTCATCCTAAAAAGGATTTTAATAACCACGTCATGGAACTGTTGTGAAGAGTAAATGAAATAATTTATGTAGCCCATATACAATTAATATTCAAACTATATAAAATTCAAAATACATAAAATTCAAAATATATAAAATAATTGTAACCCATATACAACGTGTATATGGGCTGTAGGGGCTGACCCTGTAAGTTGCTAAATTTAGGATAAGGCTGGACTCCTCATAGAAGGCATAGTTCAGCTCATTAGGAGAGCCGTCTCAACTCACACTTACTTTACTAAGAAACAATGATGTGGCAATTGCTATGAACAAAGCAGAATGCTAACATGAAAAGTGAAGGATATGTTTATTTAAACATATTGCACACAAAGACAAAAATATGACACAAGTCATAAATGTAAGCCACATAAGTAAAATTCAGTTTTCTAGTAGCTGCATTAAAAAAGTAAAAGGAAAAATGTGACTTTAATTTCAATAATGCATTTACATTTAATCTAATACAGCCAAAATGTTATTATTAAAATATATAACCAATATAAAATTATGAAATTTTTGCATGCTAAATTCTTGACATCCAGTATGTAATTTATACTTAGAGCCCATCTCAATTCGGACTAGCCATATTTCAAATGCTCAGTAGCCATAGGTGGCTAGTGGCTCCCATATTAAAAAGTACAGATAGAGGAGATGGCTGGATATGTGGGCTGAATTTATCAATGCTCATCTCAGTGTTGCAACAGCCTGTGGGCACAGCCACAACTATACATTTACTAATTCTGTGAGTTTTATACGTGATTCTCAAGGAAATGTATCTTCTCTATTGAAATGTCTTAAAAGAAATATTGACTATTGAAATGTGAAAAGCTTTCCAAGGTAAAATGTAATTACAAATTTTTTGAACCCATCTTTAATATTTCTTCAAAAGAGTTTGAATAAATATAGATTCTTTCATCTAACAAGGTTGATTTTTCTACTGTAAGAATTTAAATAAAAGAAATGTCAAAATACTCTAATCTTTTTATCCCTAGTGATGCTTTAATGTTAAAAATATTTCCCTAGAATACACACCATATGTCATCAGGGAAGAAGGAAAATTTTTTTCATAAGTGAATGAAACTTCATAATCAGCCATATGAGCTACAAGTCTTTCAAGCTATTGAAAGAAACAGAACTGTCCATTTTCAACCAGGCCATGTCTGTTCATATATTATAGACAGTAATTGTCTATGGTAAGAAGCACTATTGTCAAAGCAAAAATATAAGTACAATTTTAAAAAATAATGAAATGAATATGGAGGTTCCTTTATGCTTTGGACAGGTTTGTACCCGCTAGTGTTAAAAATTATGCCATAGTTGCATTTTGTTCATAGATGCCTACCTAACACTTTGGTATCCACTGAATTTAATTTCAAGTTAAGCCAAGACTAAAAGTACCTAGGAAAAAGGTAATTAGGTTTCTATCATGAAAAAAAGTATATTCAAACAATGTTTTATCTTTCCATAAAGATAATTAGTATGAATAATCTCCAGGATTTTTGAATATTTATTTTGAAGGTACTGCATTTAAATTATTCTAAAGAAGAGTATGAAAACTAACAATGTTATGACTGGACAGCAATCACAAAGTTGAGAAAGATTATGGTAGAGATAATTTTGGTTCAAACCAAAAATATATGTGTATAATGTATACCTTATTTAAAATAGAAACACCATATTTTCTCATGGATTTTCTCCTTCTTGCATATTATATATCTAAGTGTTCTGAGAAGAAAATGTAAGCCAAAAAGTTTCTTCTGAACAGTGTGTTATATTTCAGGGTGTAGAATAAGAGATCAGGGAATCGAGTAGGATCTAGCTTGTAGTAACTGATTTGGCTTTAAGATGCCCAATAAAATAGTCAATGCTGGAATCTATAAAATAATATGTGTTTTAAAATCAATGGAAATTCTAAGCAGGAGAGAAGGTTCCATATAGAGGAGAAACTCAAAATCAGATAGGCAGTAGCAAATATGGTTCCAAGTAATTAGTGATTTGCAGTCCAAGACAGCAGTTGGGGATATAGCAGTCAGGGTCCAGTCTCTATTGGAGATGACCAAAAGGACTAAGCATTGTTTCAAGGCCTAGTTCATAAGCGGATTGAAAACAGAGCTCCAAGCCCAGAACAGAATGGAAAAAATCAAATGGCAAATGGCATATAGTCTGGGTTAACATGGCAAGAGGGTAGGATGACTCAGCAAACAGATTAATGTGCTAATGCCCAGGGTTCAGCCGAGCACATGATATTGTGCCCACGGCATTGGGGACTATTTCTAGTCCACCGCAAACTGATGGATCTGAAGCTGCTAATAAACCATCTGTCTTTGTTAGCACTTGCTCCAGAACCTCACAGGAAGAAGCTATAAGTGGAAGAATCATTGGTTAAAGCTGAGTAATATAGCAGAGACAAAATTTCCCTCCTCAAATAATTTTATTTCAATGACATGTGGACAGAGCTTTCAGAAGAGAATCTACTCCATCTTTTCCAGTAAAGAAATTTCACTACACTTAACAGCAGCTAATACTTGCTTTTGGCTAGGGTGCTAGACACTGAGTGTATGTCTTCTCACAGTCACAGGAAAGTAGAAAAGTTTTCTCACTAATGTGCGACTCCACTTTTCCCTGCCTCTCTCTCCTCTGCCCAAGCACTGTGGTCTCTCAAATGGCCTAGTTTGTGGACTATTTGAGTATTCGTTGAAGTAGCATAGGAATTGCTATGCTGATATACAATAGATAGTTAATAAATCCTTTCTTCCTTTATGTGAGGAATGGATGGATGGAGGTCGTTTGTTGGGAGTCGTGGGTACACACACACTCATAGACCTGGGAAAAGGGAGAGGACTAAGCTTAGATCTTGGTCATATGTCTAAATAATGTCCAACTTATAAATCTGAAAAAAACCTTGAAACTGAACAAATTATCATCAGATATTGGGCTTGGTAAAAATCAGTAACCTGTAGAAACAATTGTGCATTTTTAAGATGATGTTTAAAGGCACTTTTTTCAATAGAAATATTTCTTTTATTACCCCAAATATTGCTATTCTCAGAAACAGAAATCAAGTAAAATAAAAGCCCATGTCATTTTGTATATTTTAATTGCATCTGTAAATTCTTTTTTGGGTTTATGAAATCATACTAAATTCTAATGGATTATATTATTAGTGGTCATAATTTTTTGGTATAAAATCCAAGAATGCATAGTAATCTAAGGCAGTAAAATTTCATACTGTATAAATCTACATCAAAATCCACATGAAAAACCATATATTATTTATGAGTAATTTTATCTTGTGCTTCTGATCAAATCATAAATAATGAGAAGGCCCCAAACGGAATTTAGTTTTATTGAAATATGTGATTGCATATTTCTCCCATTTTTCATATTTAAAAGGTTAAAACGTGACATTTTGGTCCCCATTCAATAGTAAGTAGTTTAAGTACAATAATGAGATTCCATATATCTGACAACAGAGCTTTAAATACTGTAAGCTGGATGTAATGCAATTAAAAAAAAGCAGATGCCCGGTTCCTTTCAAAATGTAAATGTAGATTTGTTATATATGTACAACTACAAATATATAATTTATATATAAATTTAGGTTTATATAAATTATATATACCTGAATATATGTGCATATGAATGTGTACACAGTGAATGTGCATAATGTGTATATCTGTGCATATATATATTTATAATTTAAAGTTTTTACAAATCACAAATGATGTCCGTAGCTAGTGTTTCCAGTAATATAAGTTGAGTTATAAATGTTGGCATGAATAACTCAATATGAAATGCCCTTAGGGATCCGATGTATTGTCTGAATTGGCTCTCTGAATCAAGTGACTAATGACTCACTTCACTTTGCTACTGACCAAAAGAGAGACAACCATCCCATAGCTATCAGTAGTGTCTTCATTCTAAAATTTTCTAAATATAAAATGTCAACAATGTCAACTTAATAGAGATGTTCTAAGAATTGCATGAAATAGCACATAAAGCCTATAAAAATTCACTGGCTAAATCAATGAATCCAATCAAGCAGCCACAGTTTCTAATCTCCTGGAGCCCACAGTTTAGATTTGCCTGCGTGAAAACAGCTCCTTATGACAAACACCTGAAATTCAGCATCTCTTCCCTTTAGGCTTTCAATCTGGGGAGGCGTATGTTGGTCCCTTGAAGCCTTCTGTCATACCTCAGCTTCAGCATCTTGAGAATCAAGATTCTCATCTTTAGGTATCCCCTTACAGCAGAGTGAGCTTTGCTCAAATCCCAGGAGCCCACATTTTAAATTGATCATCCTGAATATCCCCTCCAAATACGGTGAAAATTCCACACTACTTAGCCTTATGCTTTCATCTGTCTTTTGATTCTTGGACTAATTCCACAATGTTTTAATTTTTTACTTAATAATTAAGTCAAATACTCTACTGATCACAACACTTACCTTATTCAGTATTCTTTTGTTTCCAATTAAAGAATATTCACACTTATTTATTCCTTTCCCGTGTTTTGACAGATAATTTTCTAAAAAGTGGGAAGATGACGTTAGACACATACCCTTTTAAACTATAGTTTTAAAAAAATGCATTGGTTCATAGACATTTGTGTTTCACACATGAGTAAATTATTTTTTTAAATTAGAAGCTCAATAAGAGAAGCTATTTTCTTCCTTTTGATGGGAAACAAAATTTTTCCCTGGATGTGGGTGGGACTAACATTTCCTTAATGTCTGCCATGTGTTGAACACCCCACAACCCTGTGGGAAAACCTGAGGCTCTGAAGGTTAAGTAAAGCCCTCCAGGTCACTGGGTTAGAAAGTGGATTCTATCCTCATGTAAATCAAGCCCATGTAAAAATCAAATTCAAATACTAGGGAACAATTATAAAATGTAAGAAAAAAACAATGGATGTGAAAATGAAGAAGGTGACCAAAATATATATGAGAGATAGCATGGGTTTGGGGAAGACCCGTGGGCTTGGGGAAAAATGGCATGTAAGTTGAGTCTTTGCATATGAATAGAGATCTAATAGGAAAAGGGCAGAATGGCCTTCCAGGCAAGGATACAGCAAGGGCAAAAGTCCCAGACTGGAAGCACATGGCAAGCTCCTGAAACTGTGAGTAGACAGTGGATCAACTGGGGCAAAGATGTGTCAAGAGATGGAAATAAAGTTGGAAGTGGGGGATGAATCAGATGCTGCAAAGCTTTAAACATGCTCAGAAGTCTGCAATTTTTTTTTCTATAAATAATGAGGCAGGAGGCAGAGAGAAGCGGGGGTGGGGGGGTGGGATGTGATTTCCAGGTGGGAGAATAAATGTTTCTGAGAGTGAGCTGATCCAATCAGCATTTTAAGATGCTAGTCCTCGATGTAATACTTTGTTATCTACTTGCTCATGACTCTGAAATTTGTGCTTGACTTATCCAGAGGTCAGTGATGTAAAAATGACCATTTTTTCTGGCCACCTAGGGTATGGCATAACTAACCAAAAGATTCATGTTGGGACTACTGTTAAATTCAATGCCAACTATTAAGATCATTCAGTATTTCCAATTATTCTGTGACTAAGATTATAAGTTAATTCAATGTATAGCTAAAAATTTCACCTCATATATAAAGGGAATTGGCTATAAAATATGTCCTCAGTCATCTGGGACAGTGGTCAAACTACACTTGGCCTCAAGTTGACAATTAAATTCTGGGTCTCAGAGGAGCTGTAGCTATCATCTTATGACCACCCCTTAGGATTTCCTTAGTATAAGAAACGCATCCCACCGGTGGCCTTACAGGCCCTAAATGCTGGTGTCCTGCAAGAAGCTTTGAAAGCCCTGAGCTTTCACAGCTCATAAATTGGCCATGGCAGTTCTGTAAGTAACCATCTTTTAAATGTCTCCTTGGGATTGCAGGTTTCCATTTTAGAAGACCTGTTTTCATTTTACATCCAGTTAAGTTATTGTGATACTTCAGCTTTTTCCTTTAATAATGCTGTAAATCTATTTCAAGGAATGAAAGCCTGGGCTTTGGAGTGCATCCATCAGCGATGCCATTCACTTCTGGAGTGCAGGCTCTCATCCCTTAACACCACTGCTTCCTATGATGAGATGACATGTAATGTGGAAAGTGTCAGAACATCCACCAAAGCAATCATGTCACCGGAAACCCTCTCAAAATCTTGATCGTATTTGGATATTTTTCCCATTATATGGATTCTAGTTGTTTGATCATTCAATTTCCTGCTGGCTTCAGCCTAGAATAATAAATGAGCATATTTGTCCAATGAGATGTTAGTAGTAGTAGCCCACACACTTTTGAATAAAAACCCCAGAATAAAAAATAAAAGCAGAAAGTCTTTCCCAGTGTTAAGTATGTTCACTTTCTTTGTCATTTAAAAAGCAAAACAAAATTTAAAAACCACACTAGTACATGGAAGAAAATGTTGCCTTCTCACCATGTTGTGCTTTTTAACCCCTGAAACTACTTTATATTTAATTTAACCAGTAATATTATAATAGCTCCATTATTCACTAATGGTATAAAGTGCAGTCTGTAGCTATCACCCAGATTTCTCTTTGTGAAGAGGAAAAAGTAATGATCTGAAGATACAAATTATAGCAATAACATAAATGAATTGTAATTTGAAGGTCTAAACACTACTGCTGTGAGCAGAAATGGGAGTTTAGCTAATGCTGATACTTTTCTTAAATGGGCTGAAGATTGTCTGACATACTCTAATAGTGCCCAATTTATTGATGAGACAGTGCTGGGTACCTGAATGCTAATCCCAAACTCCCATTCTCCCTCCGCTGCCTCTACTTCTTGAGATTATTAAAAATAACTAGTGTTTCTGAGTGACTGTCAGTCAAAGTATGTGCAGGAATGTGATATATGCAGGGCCCAGAAATGTTTTTAGACCATCAAGCAGCAGCTCACTGGAAAGTGCTGAATAAATTAAACCAAAAATATAAACCCCAGGTTGATGTGTTTGAACTTCTCAGCAAACATTCTTCATACATATTTAATTGTACCATTGAGACTGTTACTGTTTGGAGAGGGTCCAGGCATTATTTCCATTCCATTAGTAAGCTTGCAGGGTGTCTACTCCTTAACCCAAAATGATTGATTCTATAAATGCCCTCCCACTTACTGACCTGAACACTAATTGAGTTTGTGTATCGATTAAAAGAAAAGTGTGCATGCAGAAACTGTTCAAAATATATTGCTGCCACTTAAATTCCTTGTGGCAGGAGAAAATGGTGTGTCTAAATGATGACACTAAAAGTCTTATCTGAAGTGGCTTTTTAAAACACGGTGTGCAGCAAACCAAGTTACAATAGCTGGAAAAAAAAACAGCTGGAGATAGATTTTTCAATGCAAGAGCAGATGTTCTCTAAAAAGAGAATAAACATTTGTGGACATAATAATATCATATTTTGGCAGCTTCCAGTTTTACTTCTTGTAAATATATTTATTATAAGAAAACATATAGATTTCTTGTATTCTATTACACAAAGTTAAATTCCAAAATGTCTTATTTAGCTCTACTCAGGAAGGAAAGGTAAATGATTCTTAAGATCTTCCACAAACAGACCTAAAACTGATAAATACATTACTCTACTTGCAAAATGAAATCTCTACCTTCATACACAGGTCATTAAGATAAAATATAACTAAGTAATGTTAACTTAATGTGACTCAGCTTGAGAAATTGAGCCGATAATCCTCACATATTTCACCTATTTGTTACCTTATAACTTTGATCAAATTAAAATTCTTAAACCACTAATTCAGAATGAGTAAAAGGAGATTCTATGAAATGATACATAGAAAAGCTCTTTTGACTCTGCACATGTGGAGTTATGTAAATGTTAATGCATTGTATATGTAATATATTTCTTAAAAATGGCCATTTCCCACCTAAGAATATAAGCTAATTTTCAATTATAGTGAGTTTGGTTTTCCTGACCCTTTCTCCTTTTTTTATCTAATAAACATTCTCATATCCACCAAAAACACCCTCTTTGGTCCTCTTACTACACCATCCAGTGTTCTCAACAGCACTTTCTTAATTGTCCCTTAATTGTTTTCCTCAAATAATTAAATTTAAAGAATAAATTGTTTGAATTCATTCATACTTAAAAATCTCAGATAAGGAAAATGTTCAACAATGGATTGGGATGATGAATGCACAACTATATGATGGTGCTGTGAATGGTTGATTGTACACCATGGATGACTATATGGTGTGTGAATATGTCTCAATAAAACTGAATTTAATTAAAAAATACAACGTGGAAACATCTAAACTCTTAGATTGTAATAATGAACAGAGGAATCCTCCAGGGTTTCTCAGGTATAGCTTTCTGTTTTATTAAGCCTGGCCTTAAATTATGAAAGATAATGACCTAGTGGCCCATTTCCACATATTCTGTGAAGACATTAGCACTATTCTGAGCTAAATCTGGGATATCATATTTGAAAAGCTATTGTATAAAAAGATAGAAGACAGTATTCAAAATCAAAGATCAGCACAAGAATATGAACGACTTTTAATTTCTAAAATTATCTAGAGGGATTGGAAAAACATAATTAGATGAAATGATGAAAACATTAGAGATATTTTATTTTAAAAAAGGATTTCTGTATTGCATTTAGAGCAAGAAAAGCAAGGAAGGTACAGAAGCTCTGGTAAAAGAAGACAGAAAAGTCAACAGGGTATTTTAAGTAACGAACTCACTTAAATTTCAAATAGTTAAAAGAAAAATAGCCAAGGAAGTTTTGAAAAAGAAGAAAAAAAAAATGAATGGGGGCTGATCCTCCGATATTAAAATATAAAGTTACACTAATTAAAACAGTTTAGTACTGATAGAAGGATGAAAAAAATTAATCCCTAGGAAAAACTAGACAGTCCAGCGATTGGTATATAATAAAGATGGTGTTTCAAATCTGTGGGTAAATGATGGGTCATTCAACTGGTAGGACTACTGGATAGTCAGCTAAAAAAGAAAAAAAGATTCCCTACTTCATACTTTAAAGCAAAAGAAGTTTCAGATAGATCTAAGATTTAAACACAAAAAAATGGATTTATAAAGCTACTAGAAGACACAGAGAATTTTCTCAAAGCAGGGCAAGGCTTCTAATTAGACCACATAAAAATAAAATATTTTTCATTGCAAAAAAATAAAAGGATCAATCTCGTTCAAAATAAGAGAAATACAAATTAAAACTGAAAAGAATCACCATTTTTCATCTATCAAAGGTAAGGATAAAAAAATTGATAACACTGCATGAATTATCAGATAATCTCATGTACTACTAGTGAGTGTGCAATTTAGTATAGCTTCTAAGAAAAGCAATCTGTCAAAAATGCTATCAAAATTAAAAACACATATTCCCTTTGACCCAAAAATTACATTTGTAGCAAGATATACTACAACTTTACTCATATAAATGTGAAATAATATGGGCAAAAGGATATTCACTGCAAACATATGAAAACAACCTAAATGTGTATCATAGGGGAGTGGTTAAATAAAATATGGTTCATTCATGCAAGGTGGAAAGATCTCAAAAATATATTTTAAAATGAAAAGACCATTGTATATAACATTGTCTAAAATGATACTCCCAAAACATTTGTAGGCAATAAACAAAAAAAATCAATCAATTATGTATATATGAATACATAAATGCACCCACATACACACACGTAGTCACACGCCATTGCTGGAATTAGACACAAGGAATTAGCAACAGTTTCTGAGGACGAGAACTGGGCTATTGGGAGATAAGCAGGAGAGGATGGCAAAGCCCACCAGTTGTTGCATTATTGTTCTCCCCTCTTCCTTAGGGATAGAACACTTGGTTATTCATTAGAGACTTGGCAGCCTAACCAAGGGTAGCCATGTGACTAGATTTAGACCATTGGGATGTAAATGTAAGTCACGTGTACAACTTTCTGGAAGTCCCCTTGAAAGAAGCAAGAAATGTGTGCTCTTGTTTACTCACTTTTCCACAAGCTGGAATGTGGAAGTTCAAGCTTAGAATTTCAAGCATCCATTTTGGCTATGAGTTAGAATGCCAGGAATAACAGTGTAACAAAATATAATGAGGGGGGATCTCTGAAAATCATGCAGCTAAGCTACTGGCCCTACACTGCCCCTTTCTGGACATTTTTAAGCCACAGTTGGTTTTAAGTTTCTGTAACTCTCAGTTAAACATGATCCTAACTAAACACAGAGGGAGATTTGCTTTTGCCTCAATATCTATTTCATTTGAATTTTGTTTCATGTCGCATGTATTTCATTTTCAAATAATATAAATGAAATATTATAAATTTAATGAGTTCTTATTTTAAATAAAATAATAGAAAGAAGAGGATATTTTATCAGAAGGAAATCAGAAATTATCAGTATCAGTTTGGCTTACTTCTTTTGTCTTATCAATAATAATCTCTAAAACTGAAAATATGAAAATACATCTGAGGTAATACTGGCAGACAATCTCAGACAGTTTAAGAGATAGTAAAATAGCAACTATGTCTTTAGTTTCAGGTGTGTGTGTGTGTGTGTGTGTGTGTGTGTGTGTATGTGTGTGTGTGTGTGACTATTTCCCAAGCACTTGGCATATATTGTCATACTGGTACTGGTGACAAGCTTTGATGGACTTATCGAGAACAGCAACAAGGCTTCAAGCTGAAGAACATCAAATATCCCAATTTTCAAAATCATATTTTATACATCTGGAAATAATTTGCTTTGAGTTTGATGCCATACATTGAAAACCTCTATAATAGATTATTGAACAGATAATAGAAATCACTAGAAGCCAACATGGATTCAAGAAGAGCAAGTCATACAAAATTAGCATAATTTCCTGGTGAGGGGGGTTAATCTTGATAATTGAATAATGTTCTGCAAGAGGGCATCTTAATATTTACAGTGTTTTGGGTAAAATTTTCTGATAGGACAATCAGAAAATGCTGCAGGTAGTGGTGTAGTTTGTTGAATTACCATTCCCCAAAAGTGCTAAATAGCAAGAGTTATGATCCTACCTGGGGCTCGGGGAGAGCACCAGTGTTAAGTTGGGGAGTCTGAGTTCAACCTTGTCCTTTACAACATTTTCATCAACTATTTAGATAAGCAGGTAGGAATGATCCTTATAAAATCTGTGACTAATACACAGTTGAGAACTATAACACCTTGATACACAAAATCATGATTCAAAAAGATTATGACAAACTGAAAATTATAGTCATGACTATCAAAATAACTTGAGGCAGAATTCAGAGACGTACAGTATCTAGGAGAGAAAGAAATGGTCTTGATAATAAGATCATATGTAGAGTACCAAGACCAAATGTGTGCACTCTGTTCTAAAAGATACATTGATAGAATATTTTAATACAGTTGAAAACAGTTGAATATGTCAGTAGGATTCAGGATTGAACCAGTCCTATACACTTCAGATAACTAGGAAAACAGCATTTGTCTTTAAGAATTATTATTGAAAATAGGATGGAGACTGGGTTGAGTTTTTAAGCCAAATATGTATAAAAAGTCTAGATCTAGTAAAAATGAAGCATACTGTTTGCTTGATTCCCCACTTCCCCTTCCTTTCCTTTTCTTATAAAAGTTCAATGAATGTTTACTACGGCATACAACTATATTGGCATTTAAGATGCAAAAATCAATTTAGAAGCCCCTTTACTTATGTACTTACAATCTTTATAATAATGCTTCACATGGAATTGGCCCCTTAAATAATGCTTCACCCACTTGTCTAGGCTCAGCTTCTTGCATGTTTTCTCATAGATACTGTGATGGCTAGGTTCATGTGTCAACTTGGCCAGGTGATGGTGCCCAGGTGTCTGGTCAAGCAAGCACTGTCCTAACCGTTACTGCAAGGACATTCGAGGCTGGTTAATAAACCAGAAGGTGGGTTTATTAAATCATCAGTCAATTGGCTGCAGCTGTGACTGATTACATCAACAAAAGGCATGTCTTCCACAATGAGAGAATTCAGTCAGCTGGATTTAATCCAATCGGTTGAAGACTTTAAACCGAGACAGATAGAGGACCTTCACTTCTTCTTCGGCTAGCCAGTTTGCTGCCTGAGGAGTTCATCAAACGCATTCATTGGAGTTGCCAGTTTGCTGCTTGCCCTACAGAATTTGGACTTGTGCATCCCCACAGTTGCGTGAGACACTTTTATAAAATCTTTAATTTAGATATCTCTTGTTGATTCTGTTTCCGTAGAGAACCCTAACTAATACAACTTGCGTTGCAAAACACACACACACACACAGTATAAAAAAGGAAAATTATAGACAAATATCACATTTAACCTAGATGCTGAAACTCTATAGAAGTACTAGCAATTGAACCCAGCAATTTATGAAAAGTAAAACACAAAATTGCTAAACTGTATTTATCCCAGATTACTCTGGTTATTTTAACATAAGAAAATTAATCAATATACAATAATATTTATAAAAGCACTGTTATAAGTTCAAAACCTTGTAAACACCCCCAAATGTTCTTCAAAATGAGAATGAACAAATAAACTGTGTTATAGTCCCACAGTAGAATTTATTGAGTAGTCAGAACAGATGAGTTATAGACATACATATGCAATAATATGGATGAAACTTAGCAATACAATACTTAAAAAGTAAGTGCCAACTTGATACCCTTTTAATAAGGTTAAAAACAAATAAAATATATCAGAAGTAAAATAAACAATTTCAATATTATTTTTGCTTGAGTGGAAGTAGGCGGGAAATGAGATGGAAGCAGGCCATGCAGAAAAATGTCACTTGTTGTCCCTGACAGAGCTATTACTTTGCATCGTAGAGCTACACATGCTTAATGAATTATTAAAAAGTGTTAACTGAACAATTTAATGAAAACGAAGTGTAAGCACGAATGAACTAGAAATGAGAGAGTGTCCTGAATCAAGGACTATGATTAATCTAATTCTGTGTGACTGAGGTTAAAAAAAAAAAGACATTGACGACAATGAAGAAGAAATGAAAATAAGAAAATCAATCAATGTACTTCTTAAAGAAAAAACACTGAACACAAAATAAAAGACGGATGAATTTCACTACATTAAAACTTGGAAATCATATTCTAACATACAAAGAATAATAGCAAATGCTTAGTTATATAATTCTTCCTAAGTACAGTCATTCTTTGCAGTGTTTATATATGTTAATCAACAGTCATGTAAGGTAGGACTATTATTATTCCCATTTTGTAGATGGAGGTACAGAGAAATTAAGAAACTTATCTAAGGCCAAATAGTTACTATGAGATAGATCCAGTATTTGAACCAGGTAGTTTGGCATCAAAGTTCATTCTGTAAGCCTTAAGAAGAGTGAAAAGGCAAGGCACAGAATGGGAAACAATATTTGCAACACCTACAACTGACAAGGATTTGGCATCCAGAATATATAACAAATTCTTCAATTATGAAATGATAGATAAGCCAATAGAAAAGTGGGCTAGAGATTTGAACAGGAACATCACAAATGAGGATGTTTAAATGGGCACTACAGTAATTAGGGTAATGAAAATTGAAAACCATAATGACATATTCCTATACATATACCACCAGATTTGCTAAAGTTAAAAAGTCTATAAATATTAAATATTAGCAAAGGAGTGGACCAAAGACAACTTTCATGCACTGTACTGGGTATGTAAACTGGTGTCAACACTTCAGAAAACTATAGACATTATTTAGTGAAGTTGAAAATACACATGCCATTTCTCTCCTCTATTCCTCAGTATATACTCTGGAATATACTCTAGAATTATGTCTACATACACTCCAAGAGAAATACATACAGGAAAGATCATAAAAGCATTATTTATAATAACTAAAAATGGGAAACATCCCAAATGTCAATCAAGAGAAGAATTGATAAAAATTGTTAGATTCATACATTGTAATGCAATCCAACAGCAAAGATAGAGAAACTGAGATATATACACAATAGCATGTATAAAACTTACAAACATAATTTTGAGTTTAAAGAAGGGACATGTACAGCATGATTATGTGAATTTTAAAAACAGGAAGAACTAGACCATACTGTTTAGGAATTGATGTGCAGGTGGTAAAACTATAAATAAAAACAAGGAAATGATCATCATAAAGTCTGGATAGTGGTTAAATCTAGATGGGGTGGTGGTGAGGAGGGTATAATGCAGGAGAAACACTGGGAAGTCTCTGGGATTGTGATAATGTTTATTTCTTTACTTAGTAGATGATAACAAGTGTTCAGTTTATAATTATCTTTATATTTATATTATCTTTATATAGTACAATATGTTTTAAGTCTTTTTCTGTATGAATATTTTATTTCATGATTTTAAAAAATTTATTTTTAAGTGTTCCCAGCAAAGGGAATAAAATGTCTAAAGACCTGGAGGCAAATGATAGTGTCAAGACATGTAGGAAATAAAGACTTTCATTTAGTGTCACAGGGATTTCCAGGTGGGGAGTGACAAGGGATGATGCTAAACACCCATACAGGAGTCTCATCATAATAGCTTTGAAATGCTATTAATATATTTGGAAGTTATAAGAACAAGGGACAACTTTAAACAAGGTAGTGTCAGAATAAGATCTGTGTTTGAGACATTTTATTCTGGCTGATGAGTAAAGAACGAGGTAAGAGGATGCAAGGAAGCAGGCAGGAAGGCAGGTTAGGTGGCTGTTGTCTGCAGAGGAAAGAGGCGATGACCTGAATGAAGGAAATGTCAGTGAAGATGGCAAATAATGGTCTGATTCCACAGTTATGAAAAAGAGGAATTTTCAGGACTTGGTGAATTACTGGATGTACAGTTGATGAATAAAAATGCCCAGGATTCTTGGCTTGGAAACTAACTGGATGATAGTGCCTTTCACTAAGATTGAACACACATACATACACAACTTACAAACAGAGAAAGAGCAGGTTTGGGGGAAAATCATTTGTCCTCTTTGGGACTTTTTGAGTTTTGGGAGTCTCCAGAACATTCAAGATGAGAAATCCTGAGCTTGAATTATGTACCCAGAAAAAAACATGCTCTAAATCTTAATTCAATATTGTGGGTGTGAACCCAATGTAAACAGGATCTTTTGAAGATGTTATTTTTTAGTTAAGGTTGTGTGTGTGTGTGTGTGTGTGTGTGTGTGTGTGTAAATATTAAGAGATTTATTATAGGAATTTGCTCATGCAACTGTTGAGACTGGTGAAACTGAATTCAGTAGGGCATGCTACAGATTGGGAACACAAGTAAAGGTTTCAATGAACTCCCCAGGAGTTCTTTCTGACTGCTGAAATCACCAGTTCTCCCTTTAAAGCCTTCAACTGATTGGATGAGGAGACTTTTCTCATTACTGAAGGCAATCTCCTTTGTTGCAGTCAACTAACTAATGATTCAAATCCACAGAATACCCTCCCAGTAACAATCAGTTCAGTGCTTGGTTGACCAAACAACTGGACACTGTAACCTAGCTAAGTTGTCACGCAAAATTAACCATTACACCAACTGAATCAGAATGGATCTTAATCCTATTAGTGGAGGCCTTATAGAGAAGGATACGTGGAAAAAGCCACAGGGAGGAGAAGAAGGCAGAAGTCAATGGAACCCAAAGGTGAAAGGAAAGGACTTCACCATGTGCATTGTCATATGACAGAAAAGCCAAGGACCCAAGGATCGCCAGCAGCTAGCACGAACACAACAGTCTTCAGGGAGAAAACACTGCCTTACCTTGATTTTGACTTCTAGCCTCAAAACCATGAGCCAATAAATTCCCATTGTTTAAACCAACACATTTTGTGGTATTTGTGACCACAGTCAGGAAACTAAGACACTCTATAAGCACTACTTGGTTTGTTATGGTTTGTAATGGTTTGTTATATTTGAGTGGCTACTGCTCTGGACACTGAAACATAAGGGAGAAACAATGAGCCCCTGCCCTTAGAATCCTCCACATATCTGAAACTCAGATAAAATCTGGGGTGGAGACATAGAATTGGGAGCCATCATTTGCTTTACATTTTATATTGTAGGCATATGAAATTATTGGTTAAAAACAAAAAGTAAATATTTCTATAAAATCATAACATGTGATTCAGTAAATTGAATAAACAGTACACTAAAAGAAAAGACATTAACAGGCATAGTAGAGCAGGGGGCATAATTATTTTTTTAAGATAAGCTAACTTGATCACCATTCAAAAATAGGAAATGGAAAATATTGGGGTTAGCTCCTTCACCTACTGACTACCTGATCTCAAGTAAGTCACGAACCACTCCAACCTCTGTTTCTACATTGACAAAACTGGGGTACAGTACTATTTCACAGAGTTGGCGTAATGATTTAATGACAGTATGAAAACACCTTGTTCAGGCTGCAGTAGGAGCTTCATACAGGAATCTGAATATGAAATGAGGACTTACAGGGTGATTTAGATAAAGTATGGGAAAGCACACTATTAGCCTACATGTCAAGAACTGACTTCAGAGTTACAGTCACCCACAAAATTGAATAAAGGAGGATTTTTTTAAATATAAAATTAGTTTGGTTTATGTTATTTTTATAAGTAGATATTTCCATAGATTTATGTGTGGAAATGTGGTTTTATATTAAAATATTGGCATGAAGAGTAACATTTTTTCCACAAACCCACACATATAATCTCTAATAAATTTTCTTCCAATAGTTAAAGCTAGCACTTGTTCAATGTTTGGACTTAATTATGGCTCCCGAAGGGTATCTCAAAGAGTGGAATTGGTGGAAACACACTCATACCCATTGTCTCCACCCTCTTTACAAAGCAAGGGGACAAATGTGAGGGAAAGACTCTCAGGAATCAGGGGGAACCAAGAAATGGTTTCTAGAAAACTGAGTAAAGAGGAGAAAGAGAATGTGGAAGTGAGTTGCTCCAGAATCCTTGTGTGAAGTACACGAGCTGTGCTATGTGCCCTTTCCCCCAGCAGGTACAGCCCTCTGGATTCCATGAACATGTGCCCCTCTCTGGCTGCAATGTACTAGGAACTGTGACCCCATCTCAACCATTGGGACGTCATGGCAGTGTGACTCCACTTACTCATAAATATGGGGCTTGGGGGTTTTCGTTTTGTTTGGTGGTGTTTTTAGTAAGATAAAGTGGCCTTAATCCTAGGATGCTTCATTAGAATCTCCAATATGATGTTTAGGCATCTCAGCTTAACATTTAATATTTTATTCTTTAAGCCAGAAATTTTGGAAGACAGATCCTTTTTTCCCCTTTCTTTCTTTGAGAATCAGCCTCTCTGACATCATAACTGCTTGTCTAATAGGTATCTGTCCAAAGAAAAATATTAATTCTCCTCCCCAAACCTGCTCCTCCCACAATCTCTCCAACTCTACATGGCATCATCATCCACCCAAGTGCTCAGGGTAACAAGTTAAGAGTCATCTTTGAACCATCTCTTTCTGTTACTCCTCATGGCTATTTTCCTTCCTGGACATGTTCTAAATCTATGTATATCTCTGCATCTCCACCACTACTAATTCAGTCCAAACCAACATTACACCTTACAAGATCACCGCTTTCATTCTTTCCTTCCTACAATCCAACCTCACCATAGCAACCAGAGTGATAATTTAAAAACCTTATATTATATCAGTTCCTTTCCTAAAATTCCACAATGGCTTCCTGTTATACTCCTCGCCTTGTCTCCTTCTACCTCTTGGAACTTACCTCAAATGACTTTTTCAATTGCAAGCCACATGGACCTTTTGTCTATTCCTGGAATATGTCAAGCTTGTTCCCGTCTCAGGCCCTTTGCATTAACAATTTCCTGTGCTTGGGCTTCTTTCTCCTAGATCTTCCCGTGGCTGGTTGCTTCTTGTCATTCAGTTCTCTGATTAGGTATCCATGGGAATTTCCCTGGCTATCCAGTCTGAAGTGGTCTCTTGGGTCACCCCCTACTTTATCTTTTTTTATTTCAAAAACCATTAGGGTATACTTTACTTTGTATTTTTACTGATTGATTGGTTTTTCATTCATTCATGGACTGACTGTATAACCCACCAGAATGTACACTGCAGATCACAACAGCAGGTACCATATCTGAGTTTTCTCATGTATGTTCCATGTCTACATGTCTAAAACAATGACTAGCATAATAGGTAATAAATAACTATTTGTCAAAGTATAAATACCTCCTTCATATCCAAAATGTCAACAAATCCCATCAGTTTTCCTTCCAGAATAAATTTAGAATTTCTCTATTTCTTTTCGTTTCAACCACTGCTCCTATGGTCCAAGCCACCACGATCTCTCATGGGGTGACTGCAGCATCCTCTTAACTGGTCTCCCTGCTTCCATGCAGCAGCCAGAGTGATGCTTAAAAATGTAAATGAAATCATACCCTGCTTCTGTTTAAAACTGTCCATGGCTTTCAATTTTCCTTAGAAGAAATTCTCAGCTCCTAAAATGATCTAGCCTCTGACTACCTGCCAACTCTCACATCCTGTTCCCCAACTTCTGGGTTCTAGGACCCTCCCTGACCCTTTTGGTCAATTAAACTCTCTGGACCTCAAATTCTTCAGCTGCAATAATAATCTGTGTTTCTGAGAGGGCATAATATGCTACACAAACATGTGACAGGAATATGGTGGGCCTTGGGAATAGAAATCTGATAAGACTTAATGGCTGCCCTCAACATGTAAGTGAAAAAAACATAATGGTGTAGTGAAAGCTATAAGAGAGGGACAACTGAGTAATGTGAGATCAAATGACACTAGATCTACTCGTGGAACCCCGGAAGACTTCACAGAGGAGGAGACAATTCTCACAAGGGCCCTTTATATATTGTAAAGGCCTGTGAAAATGCAAAATACATAAAATAGTATTATTGTTAGAATATAGAAGTAAGTATGAGATGTGTTTTCAGCACAGTCTTTTCTTCCTTAACACATGATTAGACAGAAAGAGCTGCCTGAGAAAACTGAATTTCTAGCTATCTTGAAAACCCACTCAGTTTGACTCACAAATATTTCTAAAATCTAATCATCCATTTTCTTGCTTTTGTAAGTGTAATAGATTAAACATGATTAAATCTTTTCTTTCATGACTGCAAATAACAAAGTGCTCCAGGGTCACCTTTCTGCAAATCAACTATTGCTGTGACCCTGCAATGCAAATACTGAATATGTGGAAGACTGAGGATAACATGTCAATGGGCATAATGAGTTAAAGGCATATAGGACCTAGAAATTGCCTCTGTAAAAATCCATGATATTAGGGTTGTTTTGTATCGTTTGACTCATATATATATATATAAACACATATATATGTAGAGAGAGAGAGAGAGGGAGAATTCACTGAGGTACCAGTGAGGTAAATGATCCTTACTCCAGGATAGAGGAGAATCCATGTTGCTGAAACCAGGTTGCATGTTATACTTATTTAGAAAAACATAATTAACTCTATCTCACTATGCTATTTTAAAGACATTACCTATGAACCTTTATCTTTACCCACTCAAACCATTCTTATCCAAAAAGAGAGACCACTTCTCAGTCCAAGGCCACCTTTTATGGAGCACATGGCCATGGCACCTGAGCAGATTGTGGAATACATGTGATAAGGAAAACTTTAATAAGCAGTAGTAGTAATTCTTCTACCTGACTTTAGATAATGGTAGTGCTTCCAGCAAAGGAGAAAGTGCTTCTCTCAGGAAACGACATTATTTTTTGCCCATTTCTTGTACCTAAACATTTAGAGTGCTACGGAAATGCACAGTTTATAACCAGTATAGTGCGGTAAAATGAACATGAGAATAGGAGTTTAAAACTGTTTTTAGTTCGATAAACCCAGGTTTCTTCCTGTGTCCAGTAATAATATCAGCCTCATAGAGTTGTTATTAAAGTTGTGTAACAATATATTTAGAGCACCAACCTTAGCAGAGAATCTTAGAGATATTAGAACTCGTCCTTCTTCCCCCAATCCAGTCCAGTAACTTTAACCAACCATGGGCACAAATTTACTAAAGAATATTACCACAGTGCAGAAAATTATGAGTAGTTTAACTGGAATCTATCACAGCTGGGATGGATTTACAATGAGCAGTGGTGCTAAATATCCATTTCATTTAACCTCAGAGATCTGCAGTTTGCACTATACTTGGCATGGAAAAGCTATACTGTTTTGAAGTCACTGATGAAGATATTTCTAGATTAAAATTGCTTTAATAGAAACAAATAGTGAAACATCTTCATAGAATGTAGGCGTAAAATTAGAATTCAGTTGAAGATTATATAAAACCCACACACACACAATCGTTTCGTGCTAAAAGGAAAGAAAATCAGCTCATTTATTCAAAGGAAAAAAACATGCTAAATTGCCTTTGATAGCTTCAACCTTAGAAACATTCTGTTCTTTTAATTCCAGCAACTCTATCACTGCACTATTTTTGCAATGCAATGGGGATAATTTTAATATATGCCAAGTACAATTTAATCTAGTTTCATGGCAGTTTTTTGGCCCATCATTTCCTCTCTGTGATACTCAAATTTCATTTCATTAAGTACTAGATTACTTCATGCTATATAACAAGAGAACCTCAGCCAACTATATTTTAAAAGAAGTGTGAAGGGAAACCTAAAAGTGGTGTGCTCTCTCTCAGCTGGTTAAAATATATGAAGTATTTTTCCTTTGACATGTAATTTTTATTCCCTTCTTTAGCTCAAATTTTAACTGCACACAAAGACAGAGAACTACAGACTGTGTAGGCTGACTTGTGAGGTCCTATGGCAAGTTCAATAATTCAAATGGATAAGTGAAGAAACCAGTCTCCACTTAACCCTCTTATACACATGTACACACACATGCATAAACACACAGGGGAATCAAGGCATCATGGAGTAGAAATGAAGTTGACAGTCTTTTCTTTGAGTAAGAAGGGAAGCTATAAGGGTTAGGGGATGGGAGGAAAGATTGTTTAGCCAAAAAATGAGAAACCAGTGAACACTCAGCACAAAGATGAGAGAGAACTGTGGATTGACAGCCAGGGCGATGGATCAAAACCCAGGAAGTTGTCATCTTCTGGAAGGACCAACCCAAATGGCAGGGTGAGGCAGACCATTACTTTTCAGGAGCTTCTCTTGGAATTTTTTAATTATCTATGTGAAAAATCTCCCCAAATCAACAACAACAACAAAAAAAGCTCCTGGAACTAAGTGATTATAGCAAGGTTGCAAAATATGAGGCTCACATGCAATATTCAATGCTTTCCTATATATCAGCAATGAACAACTGGAATTTGAAATTAAAAACACATCATTAACATCAGCATCAAAAAAAAAGAAATAATTAGGTATAAATCTAAAAAATATGTACAAGATTCATTTGAGAAAAAATACAAAATTCTGATGAAAGAAATAGAAAAAGTTCTAAATAAATGGAGAAATATTCCGGGTTCATGGGTAGGAAGACTCAATATTTTGAGACGTCAATTCTTCCAACTTGGTCTACTGATTCAACACAATCCCAATAAATGTCCCAGAAAGTTATTTTGTGGATGTTGACAAGCTGATTCTAAAGTTCATATGGAAAGGCAAAGACCCAGAATAGCCAACACAATACTAAAGAAAAACAGAGTTGGAGGACTGACACTACTGATTTCAAGATTTACTATAAAGCCACAACAATCAAGACAGTATGGCACTGGTAGAAGAATAGACAAATAGATCAACAGAACAGAGTAGAGAATCCAGAAATAGATCCCTACCAATATAGTAAACTGATTTTTGACAAAGGAGCAAAGGCAATTTAATGGAAAAAGGACAATCAACAAATGGGGCCAGAACAACTAGATAGCCATGGGCAAAAAAATAAATCTAGATACAGACCTTTCACTTTCACAAAAATTAACTAAAAATGGATCATGGGCCTAAATGTAAAATGCAAAACTTCTAGAAGATAAGCTAGGAGAAAATCTAGGTGACCTTGGGTCTGGTGAACTTTTAGATGCAACACCAAAATCGTGGTTTCTGAAAGAAAAAAATCGAGAAGTTGAACTTCATTAAAATTAAAAACTTCTGCTCTGCAAAAGGTACTATTAAAAGTGTAAAAAGACAATCCACATATTTGGAGAATATATTTGCAAAACTCATTTGATATAGGACTTATATCCAAAATAAGCAAAGAAATCTTAAAACTCAAGCATGAGTAAACAAACAAACCAGTTTAAAAATGGGCAAAAGATCTAAACAGACAAGTCACCAAAGAAGATACACAGATGGCAAATAAGCATGTGAAAATATGCTGAACATCATGTGTTGTTAGGGAATTGCAAATTAAAATGCCAATGAGATACCAATTCACATCTATTAGAATGGCTAAAATCCAAAATGTTGGTTAGGATGTGGAGCAACTGGAATGCTCACTTATTGCCATTGGAAATGCAAAATATCAAGCACTCTGGAAAACATTTGGTAATTTATTACAAAGCTAAACATAGGATTATCATACAATCCAGCAATCACTCTTCTAGGTATTTACCCAAATAAGTTGAAAACTTATGCCCAGGCAAAAAAAACATGCAGACAAATATTTACAGCATCTTTATTCACAATTGCCTCAAATTGGATGCAGTTAAATTGTCCTTCAATAGAAGAAATGATAAGCAAAATGTGGCACATCCATACAATGGAATATTACTCAGCGATAAAAATGAACTCTCAAGCCATGAAAAGACATGGAGGAAACTTAAAGCCAACTGAAAGGCTACATACTGTGTAATTTCAACTCTATGACATTCTGAAAAAGGCAAAACTATAGAGACAGTAAAAAAATCAGTGGTTGACAGGAGTTCAGGGGCAGGGAGAAAGCACATGATGAATAGGTGAACACAATATTTTTAGAGCATGAAACTATTTTGTATGATACTGTAATGGTGGAAACATCACATTATGCATTTATAAAAACACAAAGAACTGTATAACACAAAGACATGGAATATATAATAATATGGATGAACCTTGAGGACATTATGTTGAGTAAAGTTAGCCAGAAACAAAAGGACAAATACTATATGTTCTCACTAATATGAGCTAATATTAATGAGCAAACTTTGAGAGTTAAAAGCTGATAACACAGGCTACCAGGAGATAGAAAGAGGATGGAGATCAGACATTTGATGCTGAAGGACTACAGAATGTTCAGCAGGATTGATTGTATAGATCCAGAAATAGATAGCATAATACTGTGTGGTGGTAGCACAATATTGTAAGTACACTGAACAAAGATATCTGGGAGTAAAGCTGAAAGAGGTGAGGTGGGCTAGGGAAATGTACAACACCGGAGGTAAAGATAGATGATAAAGACTGGGACTGTATAACTTGGCAAAAACTGGAGTGGCCCATGACTGTTACTAAATGCACAAATATAAAAATGTTTTTACATGTGGAAGAACAAATGAATGTCATCCATGCAGAGTGTTGAAAAAGGGATGGTATTTGGGAAAAAAAAATAATCAAAGCAAACTGGAGTCTATGGTCAACAGTAACACTGTAATATGCTTCTATTAAATGTAGCAAAGGCAATATACCAAAGCTAGGTGTGTATGAGAAGGGGATATAAGGGAGGGATATGGGATTCTTGGAAGTGGTATTGTTTTCTGCCCTTACTATTATATTGTATTCATGACATTTTATTTTTCTTTCTATTATCCTTTTTATTATTTGCTAAAAAAAACTTTTTTTGTAGTAATCAGTATGTTCACATGCTAATTGTGGTGATAAATGTACAACTTTATGATGATATCATGAAAAACTGACTGTACACTGTGGATAAATACATGGTATATGAATATAACTCTATAAAATTGTAGGAAAAAATATAAATAGGAGTAAAAGTGTTGGAGAAAACATGGAGAGAGGGATGTACCTGTCTACTGTTGATGAGGAGGCAGAATGGTGTAGCCTTTCTGGAGGTCAGTGTGGTGATTGCACAAAAAGCTAAGTATATGGGGGCCATAAGGTCCTGCAACCTCATTATGAGGTGTGTAATTGGAAGATCTGAAAGCAGAGACATGAATGGACATTTTCACACTGGTGTTCATGGAGGCTTCATGATTTACAATGGGTAGAGGTGGCCTAAGGGTACACAGACTGAGGAACAGAATGGTAAACTGTGGTGTATGCATACAATGGAATAGTGAGCAGCTAAGAGAAGGAGTGAAGCTGTGAGACGTGCGACGAGGTGAATGGATGCTGTAGAAAGCATTTTGAGTGAAGTATGCCAGAAACAAAGGCAAACGCTATAATGCCTCACCAATATGGACTAACTACCATGTGTAAACTCAGAATTGAATCTTAGAGCACAGACTAAAGGAGAACAATTATTGGAATGGTCCCTAGATTGTAAGCTCTTACAGCAGCCAAATCTATTCCTGAATTGTGATGGCTATCTCCAAACTTTGAGATGCTGATCCCTTAGTGTGTAGCCTGATTGGTCTCTGGACATTGGGTAACTGTGTGACACCTGAAACTCAGAGCTAGAGCTCAGCAGATATGAAGGTCAATATCTGCGCATACAGCAACTGTTACCAAAAAAAAAAAAAAAAAGAAAGAAAGAAAGCTGAAAAAGAGCCCAGACTCCAGTTAGTGATATCAGTGAAGCAGATCTGGTTAAGATTAGGGCAAACCAGGCCAAAGCAAAGGGTGAAGGTCAAAACTGACTGTTTAAAACTTCAACTTCCATGTGAGACCAAGGGAAGAGATGTCTATTTGGTGTAGGATCTGTATTTTCTAAACAGTATAACTCTACAGTTTGTTCAAACACCACAATTACATGGAACTTTGAATAGGAAGTGAGATGTGGGAGGTTTGTATAGATTAGAGTGAAATAGCAACACATCCCAAAGTAATTTGGGCAGAGAATAAAAATATATATGCAGGGCCCCCCTGAGGAGCTGGGGGAAAATGAGGAAGTGTTGAACGTCCTCACCTGGATTGTTGCTGATGTTCTCACAAACATTGAAGACTGATGGCTTGTATGCTGAGCCCTCTATCTTGGGACTTGCCCTTATGAAGCTTGTTACTGCAAAGGAGAGGCTAAACCTGCTTATAATTATACCTAAGAGTCTCCCCCTGAGTGCTTCTTTGTTGCTCAGATGTGGCCCTCTCTCTCTCTAACTGAGCCATCTCAACAGGTGAACTCGCTGCCCTCCACCCTACATGGGATCCGACTCCCAGGGTTGTGAATCTCCCTGGCAACACAGGATATGACTCCTGAGGATGAGTCTGAACCTCGCATTGTGGGACTGAGAATACCTTCTTGACCAAAATGGGGATGTGAAATGAAACGAAGTGAAGCTTTGGAGGCTGAGAGACTTCAAATGGAGTTGAGAGGTCAGTCTGGTAGACATTCCTATGCACTATACAGATAACACATTTTAGGTTTTAATGTATTGGACTAGCAAGAAGTAAATACCTGAAACTACCAAACTCCAACCCAGTAGCCTCGACTCTTGAAGACGAGTGTATAACAATGTAGCTTACAAGGGGTGACAGTGTGATTGTGAAAACCTGTGGATCACACTCCCCTTATCCAGGGTATGGATGGATGAGTAGAAAAATGGGGACAAAAACTAAATGAAAAATAGGGTGGGATGGGGGGATGATTTGGGGGTTCTTTCTTACTTTTATTTTTTATTCTTATTCTGATTCTTTCTGGTGTAAGGAAAATGTTCAAAAATAGATTGGGATGATGAATGTATAACTATATGATGGTACTGTGAACAGCTGATTGTACACCATGGATGATTGTATGGTATGTGAATATATCTCAATAAAACTGAATTTAATTTAAAGAAAAAAAAAAGAGCCACACAGGCCCAAACCAAAAAAAAAAAAAAAAAAATAGGCAAAAGATTTGAATAGATGTTTCTCAAAAACAAAAAAATCAAAAAGCACATGAAAAGATTCTCAACATCATTAGCCATTAGTGAAATACAAATGAAACCCACAGTGAGATACCATTTTGCACCCACTAGAATGGCTACTATTAAAAAAACAGAAAATAACAAGTGTTAGAAAGGATACAGAGAAATAGGAACACTTGTTCATTGTTGGTGGGAATGTAAATATTGCAGCCACTGTGGAAAACAGTTTGGCAGTTCCTCAGAAAGTTAAGTATAATCATCTGACCTGGTAATCCTACTTTTAAGTATATACCCGCAAATATTGAAAGCAGGGACTTGAAAAGATATTTGCACGCTAATGTTCATGGTGGCATTATTCACAATTGCTGAGAGACGGAAGCAACCCTAATGTTCAAGCAAGAGACGAATGGAGAAACAATGTGTAGTATACGTATACACAGTGGAATACTATTTAGCTGTGAAAAGGAATGGAGTTTTGATACATGCAACAATCTGGGTGTACCTTGAAGACATCATGTTTTGTGAAATAGATCAGACAAAAGGTCAAATATTATAATATCTCGTGGATATGAAATAATTACAATAAGCAAACTCAGAGTCAGAAACTAGAATATGGGTTACCAGGGGCTGGGGTGTGGATAGGGAATAGGGAGTTAATTCTTAATTGGTGCAGAGTTTCTGTTTGTGGTGATGGAAAAGTTTGGTAATGTATACTGGTGACGGTAATACAACATGGTTAACGCAATGAACACCACTGAATTACACACTTGAGTGTGGTTAAAAGGGGGTAAATTTTAGGTGGTATATATGTTTCTAGAACAAAATTAAAAAAAAAAAACCAACCATAGGACTTTACAACACAAATAGTGAACCCTAATGTAAACTATGGACTTTAGCTAATAATACATAATAATAATATTCTTATCAATTGTAACAAAGGTACCACAAAAATGCAAAATGTTAAAAACGGGTGGTTATATGGGAGCTCTGTATTTTGTGCATGATCTTTCTGTAAATCTCCAACTTCTCTAACAAACTTTTTTTTTAATTTAACTTCATAAGAACTGGAAAACTATCTTCCAAATAGCTATGCCATTTTGCATTTCCACCTGCTATGTTGCTCTGCATCCTCACCAAGATTTGATATTGTTTTTTAAATTTTAGCCATTTTTATAGGGGTGTAGTGTGCCTTGCATAATTTTGTACCTACACTTCCCCCAAATTCCTCCAGTTATTTCTAGAAGCTTTCAGAAAGTTCTCCTCACTGTTTAGGAATAAGCTGATCCCAGCTCTTCCTCTTCAGTCTGTTTATTCCCCCCAAGCCACTTGAGGAAATTACCTCAGCACTAGCCCAGCTCTGCTCTGAGAAATCTCTGCTGTCTCCTGGCATTCTGCAATCCTGCATGGGCCCAACAGTACTGCTTCCCTTCAATCCTCTACCACGCAAGGCCTTGCTGTATTCAGTGCAGAAAAAGAGAAAATGACCTCATCCACTTTGTGCTGCCCTTTGATGTATGGGCTCTAAAGCAGCACTGTTTAATCCCCTAGTTCAAGAACATCTTGTGAAATGGTTCCTTCAACTTTTTAACACTAAATAATTAATTATTTAATTATGATTTTATATATATATATATATATCATGAAATTTGCCAACTATTTTTAAAGTATACAATTCAGTGGTATTAATTACATTTACATTGTTGTGCTACCCTCACTACCAGCAATTACCAAAATTTTTCATCACACCAAATAGAAACTATACCCATTAAGCAATAACGCCCCATTCACCACCACTACCACCACCCCCATCACCCCCGTCCCTGGCAAACTCTAATCTACTTTCTGTTTCTATGAATCTGTTTATTCTACATATTTCGTATACGTTAAATCATACAATATCTGTCCTTTTGTGTCTGGCTTATTTCACTTAGCATAATGTTTTCAAGATTCATCCAAGTTGTAGTATGTATCAGAACTTCATGCCTTTTCTGGCTGAATAATATTCCATTTTATGTATATACCACATTTTTGTTTATCCATTCATCTGTTGATAGACACTTTGGTTGTAGAACCCGTCTATCCATAGGGGTCAGTCTTAGTTCCTGGGATTGAAGCTTGGAAAAGTCCTTTGTCCTCTATTTTTTTGTCTCTTCCATCACTGACTGGGTTCAGACTCTTCCTCAGAAAACTTTCTCTCTTTAATCAGGAAATAAGAGCCTTTGTGCTTTAACTTTGCAAACAGATGTGTCTTAGAGTCAAAGTCTTCATATGACCAATGTCCTACCTAGGTGTAGTTGGAACTACCTTCATAGATGCATGTAAGTAGGCACATACAACATACAAAATAATAACACTGATAGCTAAAGTTTATTGAATGCTGAGTGCCATATATTGTACTAAGATTTTGCAATAATATCTTTTAAATTCCTGAAACCAACTCTTTAAGGTAGATATTGTTCATATCCTCATTTTACAGAAGAAGAAACAGACACACATATATTTAATAATTGCTCAAGTGGCAGAGCTCAGATTTAAATGCAGACAGTTCAATTTTAGTGTCTGTGCCAAAACCAATCACTTTTTATTAACCAGGATAATATTTTATAGACCCCTTTGAATTTTTATTTTCCCCATAATTATCTTATTGTGTTTGACTTCCCATGTCATTAAATATTCTTTCAAAGCATAGCTTCTAAAGGCAATGGCTGGGTAGCATTCCATAGAATGAGAATGCTAAACCTAATGTAAAATTTCCTTACATTGTTACTTTGAATTGCTTTAATCATTATTCTAAATACTTCATGTCCATCCAGAAATAAGGAAATAATCTATTCAGAATCAAAGAATTTTAGAATTCAAAAAAATTGAGGGGATCACCTAGTCTATTCTTACAATCAATACTGGAATATTCTTTCTGAAAGAAATTTTCTGCAGAAATGTTGAACTTACTGTTTCTCAAGGACTAGAGTCTTTCTTTGATAGTCTGTAATGTTTAACATTTTCTCATTTCTAGAGTCCCCCAGGAAAATGCAGGGTTTTTGTTATCGTTGTTATTGCCACCATTTAGGATATCAACTGTAATCTTTATTTTTACCCTTGTAAATAAGTTTTAGGAAATTAAGTCCTTGAAAAACCCTAATGGCAAACCAAACAAGAATAACAGCAAGTGGCTTTTCATATGAGAACTTAAGTGAAGCTTCTGTTAATATATCATGTTTTATTGGCAAACTATAAATTGTACATCTTCTTCTTGCCTAATTCCCATAATCAAGGGAAAATGATATGCAGTTACAGCAAGGTAAACCCGCACAGAATGTTCTGATTATTAGTACTGGCTTACATGAGTTGTTACCTCAATATATAAAATCACCATCAAATTCATTTAGTTTGAATTTTATGGACTTTTTAAAGACAAAACAGGAATATAGGAAGGCAATATGATGCAGCAAAAAGAATACTATACCAAGAATCAGCAGCCCTGAATGTTCATTGCCATAGAGATGTTAATTAATTTCGTGAACTTGGACAAACAAGTCACTCAACTTTTTTGTTCCAAGTTTTTTTTTTTTTCTTAAAGTAAAAAACTGTAAGGGTATTGGAACAAAAGTAAGTAAACTAAAAGGGTTCTTGGATTTTATCTTTCTTTAGACAACCCAAATCCATTTGCTAGGAGAAAGGGTTATAGCAAATGCATTTGTTCAAAAAAATGTCTAAAATGGTTAAATGTCTTAAGGTCTAGGAATAAGTGAGGCCATTTTGGTTAAGTATTGTTCAGGCTCAGAAATCAGCCTGTCTGAACTCATATCCCAGTTTTGTTGCTTACTACCTATGTAACCTCTGTAAGCCTTGGGTTTTCATCATTAAAATTCAGCAAATAATGATTACCTTGAACATGGTGGTGCAGATTAAATGAGACAATGACTGTGAAGAGCCCAGCCATTGGGATATAGGAAATGCTCAATAAATGATGGTTGCTATGGAATGGGATTACAAGGCTATTACAATAGAGAAGCAATGACTGATAAGGTTAATATGGTTGAAAATTATATAAAAATAACTCAAAGCCAGTGCTGATTCTTATATGTAGGTTTGGGCTCCTGTATAGTTCATATATGATACTCTGGGTAGAGTATTAGCTACTTAGACAGCAGGATCAGACCTGAAAATGAGGATGTGATTGTAGTATCGTAGCAGACTTATTCAGGAAGGAATCCATTGTATCCAGAAATATGATGGGTCAAACCACAAGGAAATAGGTAGAGATGCAAATGGATAGGATATGAACCAGGCAAAAATGTCTCTGAAACCGTCAGGTGCCCAAGGTAAGGCGGTAGTTAGCAGACAATCAAGGACCTTTATTTAAGATACCAGGCTGTTCTTATGATGTCAGTGCATTCTGAAAATATCTCTATTTGTTCTCTTTTAGTGTTTGCTACTTACCTCACCTTTAAGGAGACTTTGGACTCTATGCTAAAGGGAATTGAAGAAGGGTGCTTCTTACCATGCTTGGCCCAGGTTGTGGTGATGGCAGCAGTAATGTAAATGAGTCACCCCCAAGAGGAGAGTGAAACCCAAGGAGCAAAACTAGGGCTAACCATTCAACTAAACCCTCCCTACGAGGACAATCTCTTTCCAAACAATGTTCTACTAATATATTAGAAGATTCTAGTTTCATTTAACAAGGAAGATTGTTGGCTGACCTAGTAGTACTCATTTATTCTAACATCAGTTATTTAAAAAATATTCATTGCATAGCCATTAGGCCCTGAGAATACTCAGTAAAACAAAGCATGGCCTCTTCCCTCAACTTTCAGTGGGAAAACCCTGGTAAGAAAACCATAGAAATGCAGACTTTCATGGCATAGTTGGAAACAAAAGCCTATAAATTCTTTTCTCTCATGGGAGATTAGAGGGTTTTAAGCATCTTTAGTTCAATTCTGGGTGACTCAGCGTTGGGCCAACACTGTTGCTTGTCTAGTTCTGAGTTTGGAGCCTTGTTACAGTAAATGGGTGTTTGGCAAATCCTGGGAAGCAGTCTTGTAGTCTATCAGGGGCCAAGTCCTAGTGTTGTAATCCACCTACCTAAGAACAATGGACAGTACTGGCTTTGAAACCTCCACCCTGTGACAAGGTTCTTAATTCTAGTAAAAAATGCTTTCATGTTGTCAGGTACCAATTTGAACTTGAGAATACTAACTGCTTCAATCTGCCTATCAGAGTACTCTACCTTACTTCTTGTTATACCATCCCTCATCTGAAAGTTCTACTCCTCTGTGCTTCTTTTTGTCCTGTGCCTTATCCTAGGGCCTAATTAAATCCAACTTCCACCATGATTACTTCCATGATTACTCCAGTCCTGTTCGGTAATTTTCCTTTTGAAATTCACATAACACTCACGGTCAGTATGAGATCATTTAGTTCTTGATTACAACCATCTCATGTTATCTGCCATCTGCTACATTTATGTGAGTTTTGATTTGGCCATATCATCTGCATGATTCTTGGGAACTGGGATCATGATTCATATTTTCTCTATTCTCCACAGTTCTAGCCCAACATGGAGTCTATTTTAGGAGCTTATTGGATATTGCTTAAGGTATTGATTCTAAACTACAAAAAACAAATACAAGGATGTTTAAAGAAGATTGGCAGAGAGTAACATTTACTTTTTTAAAAAAAAGTTCACTGAGTCAAATTGAAAACGTGTTATACTAAGAATATTTTCAGTTCCTAAATGCTTTTAGTATAAGAAAAAAATCATACTATATTATGTTTTGTCTAAGCTCATCAAATCTTGAAAGACTTAAGAAATCTTCCTTAATGAATGAAAATATTTCATTTCAGCACCCGTAAGATAATAATCATCTAAAAAAAACCAATTTTATAAAAGACACGTTTTCCTCTTCTAGATTAGAGGTGTTTAAGGAGACTTGAAAACTAAATGCAATGCATGTTTCTATACTGAGAACTGGATAAGAAGAAAACAAAACAATCTTTTTATTTTTATTATTTATTTATTTGCTATTAAGGATACTATTCCAACATTGGCAAGCTCTGAATAAGGTACTGAAGGTGCTAATATCCTGATTTTGATAATTGAACTGCATTTATATAAGAGAAAGTCCTTTATAAAGGAAATATGGTGAAGTATTTACACTTTCCTAAAAGAAAAGGGTTTTAGGAAATACAGTGAGGCATTTATTCTTTTCTAAAAGAAGGACATAACCACAGCCCAATTATCAAAGTTAGGAAATTAACATTGATAAAATACCATTATGTAATTATAAAGTGAGAGAGAGAGAAGGTATGATAAAGCAAATGTGGTAAAATGTTGACAGTTGGGGAATATGTATAACAAGAATACAGAAATTCTTTGTGCTATTCTTACAACTTTTCTGTAAGTTTGAAAACTTTCCAAAATAAAAGAACTTAAAATAAACATTAGATTTGTAATTCAAACTACTGAAATTTGAGAAGCATTATGTTAGACATGCTTCTTCACATTATTTCCCCTACCTCTAAATTCCCATAACATTCCAACTTTATCTCTCAATACCTGTATTACATAATTTGACATGTGTCTTAGTCATGTCAAATCCTTCCTTCCACATCCCAGTTCCACTTGAAATGTAAACTCCTCATTGCATTTCCAAAACCAGAGCTTTGTATTAAAATGCAAGGGCCCTGTACAAACTAAGTGGTCATACAACACATTTTTTTAATTCAAAAAAAAGAGAGAAAATACCTTGCTAAATTCATTATGATTCTAAATAAATGCTTAATAGTCAGTCTGTATACTAGTACTAATTGACAATTTTTTATTAAAAAATAATTCACTAGAAAATTAAATTTCTTTTCATGAATTGAGCTGGGAAATAAATAACAAGGAGGCTCTGTGGATGCCTCTGGGGAATTCAGCTTTTCTAATTAACAGATGCCTGATAAAGGTGGGGGGGACTAAAATTGTGAAGCAGATTGTATCAGTTAGGATGCTTTTGGCTGCAAGTAGCACAAAACTCAACTTCAAATTTCTTGAACAATAACAAAAAATTTTAATTTCACTAATAAGGAATCCAGAGGTAGGGCATTTCTGGGGTGATCCACCAGTGCCATCAAGGATATGGGGTTCTTTTCTGCCATGTTGGCCTTGTCCCTGTTTAGCTTTCCTCCTGGTTGCAAGATGACTGTTGCAGTTCCAGGCAATGCATGTAGTTAAAACAAGGTCCTGTGGAAGAAGAGGCTGCCATTCCTGAAGTCTCATTTTATCAGCAGGGAAATCCTTGATAGCCCCACAGCAGACTTCCCTTTAAATCTCATTGGCAGGATTGTGTCACATGTCGTTACTAAACCAAATACTGGCAAGGGAATGGATCACCAAAACTGGTTCAGCCGAATCAGGGTTGAGGGCTCTGCTCACAGGAAGAAGAGGGCACGGCTGCCGGGACCGCCGAAAACTCTGCCCACGGGCCTTCCTCTGCTCTCTAGACTTCCCCCTCCATTATGTTGCCTCTTCTCAGAAAAGGCACTGGTTCCTGTGTTTTACATATCGGTGTGCTTTTCCTCTCTAATCCCAAACACCTATGCTTGTTTCAAATCCTACGCTCATCCCCTTTTGTTGTAAATATCTGCCTTTTCCATGAAACCCTGAGCTCTTCGGGCATCTCTGCACCTACAAGACCTGGCAATACAGTCCCTCCCATGATGGATGCTCAGTGTTTACAGTGTTGGTGGCATGAATGAGGGAATAAATGATGATTTAATAAAAAAAATAAAAATAAAAATAAAAAATTCAATGCCTAATACTCATTTGAAAAACTTGCACCACATTGTTTGACTTAAAGAATGTCAAAGGAAAAGGTCAAGATAAACCCCCAAATCAATACTGGTTTGTGCATGTAAAGCACGTTGTTGAAAGTCTCACAAAAGCTGAAACTTAGGAGATTCAATGGCAAGAAATTACCAAGAGTCCATGGAGTGGAATAGAAGCAGATGTGAGGCTGTAACTGGGAGGCACGAAGAGGAGAGTCAGTGTGGCCCACCCTTACAACTAGTGTGACCTGAAGAGGAAGAGCACTAAAAAGTATACAATCACTGATACTCGTTTCCTTTCTAGAATTTATCATTATAATTCTTTTATTTGCTTCATTGTTTCTTTATTATCTGTCTTACCAATAGTCGAGTTGGTAAGAAAGATAGTGAGTCTTGCATGAGGGCAAGAACTCTGCACATTTCTTGTTCACTGTTACATTCCCAATAGAATGCCTAACACAGTTGTAGTAGGTTGAATAAAGCACCCCAACAAATACATGGTCTTCATTTTAATCCTCATTCCTGTGGGTGTGAACCCACTGTAAACAGGATTTTTTTTGAAGATGTTATTTTTAGTTAAGACATAGTGAAGTGAATGAGGGTGGTCTCTTAATCTGATTACTAGAGGCCTTCTGGGAGTCACCGCAGCCAGAAAGGAGAGGACACCACCATGTGACGGAGGCAGAAATACAAGCCAAGGAACCCCACAGTTTTGGGGAGAAAGCAAGCCTTGACAATATCTTGATTTGGAATTGTTTCTAGCCTCAAAACCACACACCAATAAATTCCCATCATTTAAGCCAACCTATTGTGCGGTGTTTGTCATAGTAGCCTGGCAAACTAAGATAACAGCCAAGTTATAAATTTGAATGAACGTATAAATGACACAAGCTTGCATTTTGGTCTGATTCAACAGCAAAGCTTTGTCCAGATTACAAATGGAGACATTAGTTCTCATCGGTGTCTGGAATGTGGTCACTCATATGCTCAGCCACCATCTGTGACCTATCTATATGCTCTCCCATCAGTTTGTCAGAAAGCATCCTAGCTACAAAAACAAACATCAGAGCATTTCAATCTTCAATGTGGTTAGCAGATAAGCACATACCTTCTAAGGAGAGAAGGCATTCACTAAGTTAGCTCTGGCCAGCAGGATAGGCTTAGAAAAAGGCTATTCTTAGAATAAGAGAAGGCACTATGTAACCTGCACTGCCGAAGGGAATTCACACTGTATCTGGGTGATGGTAGTGGTCTGATCCCTTAAGAAGACAGCTCCTTGACAGGCACTGTCAACAGGGCTCAACTTGTCTTGGTTAGGCTCTCCACCTCTCTCAGTTTTCATTTGTTCCTCACCAAATAACTACACTTGATAATGGCAAATGAGTTGCCCTGTAGAGAACATCTGAGCATTAGTTACTGAGAAGTATGGCTGGCAATTCTGGTTGAAAAATCAATCAGCTGTGAGTTTCCAACAGTGACTAATGTTCCACAAAATTGAGTTTGTGGACAATTTATCCCAGAACCAGATCTGAACAATAGTGAACCATGGACTTTATACAACCCACCATACCTGGGTGACACTGATGTCTCCTTGTGTTCCCATTCAAGCTGCAAAAAGCTTATGGACAATTATGATGAGTGATTTATAAAAAAGAATCCAGATCTGATCATTTCAGCTGAATATAAAACCTTACTTCTAAAGAAGGATTTTGGTCAAAACACACAAAATTACACACTTTTTAAAGGAAGACTTTCATGCTAGCAAAAGGTATTATTGTAGATTTTTTTACTCATTTAGGCACTTGTATACTGGTCACCTTGTAAATTTTTGTAGAATGAAGGTAAATACCTCAAAGTATTTCATGAATGGTTACTGGAAGATGTGGGGAAATAGCATGGGTGAAAAATAACTGGGATTTCTAACTGCTCAAGTCATAGTAATATTTGGATTGTTGTTAATGTGATAGCTCTGCATTGTGGGTCTACTAGAGATGGTGGGCTAGCGGGAAATGAATTTAAGGAAGGAATGAAAAGATTGGCAGAGATCTCCCACACTGCTAAAATGGATTAAGCCACTAACCTTGGTTAAGTGTTGCCTTCTCTCTTCTAGAATTTACTATTTTCTCTTTTAATTTGTGCACTTCCAACATCATATGTGAACACGAGGACCTTTGAAAACATAACTCATACTTTAGAAACTTACCAAGTATGATTTAGGCCTCATGGCACCAGGGAACGCTCCATTTAACCAGCAAATTGAAAATTGAATAGGAATAACTGTATTCTACCACTAACTTCCATATAGAAAAACTAGGCAGTATTTCCCAGCCCTTATTAAAGGGCATTTACCCCAAAGATTCATAAATTCAAGGATTGTTACTATTCCAGACTTCAGCAATTGGAATGAAGGCCTCTAATAAAGAGGTACTATTTAAGCCATTTAAGACCAGCTTATTTATTTTTTTCCCCTAAACTTCACTGACCTTTAAGAAATGAGGAAAAGATCTCTAAGATAAAAACATTGAGGTCAGTCAGGGGATGATGTTGCGTCACTGCAGGTACACATTCCACAATATTCTAATGGATTTTCTCACTTTAGGTAGAGCAAAGAGGTTTTTTTAAAATAAAGAATTGAAAATAAACATTTATAAAATATTTTCAGAAACAAAATGACTCATAAGGATTATAAATCTTCTTATAAAGCATCAATCAATCTCAAGGTCAAAATATTTTTAATCACCCTTTTATCATTTTCAGTGAAGTCCTCTACTGGAGAAATTTTCAGAAACAAATATTATAGAGTATAGTAGATTTGAAAGTCCTCACCAAAGTAATTAATTCAATAAGAATGCATTTAATGGTTACTGTGTGTCAAGCACTGTGCTAAATCCTAGGAACATAGTAACTAAGACTGTTCTTGCTCTCAAGTAATGTGAGCTAGGCAGAAAATATGTAGAGGATTTGATCACCATTTTCAAGCTTTAATAATTTTCTTTAAACTTTTAATGATATTTTATTTTAAAACTTTATACATTATTTACTCTCTATCTTCATACTAAAAAACCAGAATTACACACACAGTAAAATTTCACCAATGAATTTAAAGATGCTTTAAATTCAATTCTTATGCAGCCAGTCATTCTCAATGAGTTCCTTATTTTGAACAAGAACAGATATGCTCCGGACAAGACAAATCAATAAATAGCCAAAGCAGTAAATACATTTAACTTTACTTAGTTAGCTTTACCTAGGCTAATATGAATTAGCCTAGGTAAATTACGAATATGATCAGAATAGACTGTAAATTTGTAACCAAATAAACCCCCTTTATAAAAACCAATCCATTTCTGGTATTTTGCATAACGACAGCATTTTTATATATATATCCTTCTGTGCTGGTTTGTATATATTATGTCCCCAGAAAAAGTCATATTCTTTAATGCAATCTTGTGGAGGCAGATTTATTAATCTTTTTGATTAGGGTGTGACCTCTTGATTGAATGTTTCCACAGAGATGTGACTCACCCAACTGTAGGCGATAACTTTGAATTATTTCCATGGAAGTGAGGCCCCACCAATTCAGCGTGGGTCTTGATTAGTTTACTGGAGTCCTTTAAAAAAAGCCACACAGGCCCTGACGCTGCTGATGCTGATGCTTAAACATGCTTGGAGATGCAGACAGAAGGACATTTAGCTAAGAGATGAAGCCCAGAGTTTGCCCCCGGATATGCTAAGACAGGACCCCCAGGTGCTTAGAGAGAAACATCCTGGGAGAAAGAACCAAGAAGGCATAGGAGCTGAGAGAGAAGCTGGAACACAACCTGGGTATCAGCAGACGCCGGCCATGTGCCTTCACAGCTAACAGAGGTTTTCTGGACACCAACGGCCTTTCTTCAGTGAAAGTATACTTATGTTAATGCTTTAATTTGGACATTTTCATGGCCTTCAGACTGTAAATTTGTAACCAAATAAACCCCTTTATAAAAACCAATCCATTTCTGGTATTTTGCATAACGACAGCATTAACAAACAAGAACACCCTCCAATATTCTCTCTCACTTTCTCATCACAGTAAAAGTTTCTGAAAAAGCTGGATATATTCGTTACTCCCACTCCCGCTTCTCTAATCATGCCTTGAGCCAGTACAAGTCTGGCTAATCTCAGCACCATTCCAGAAAACCACTCTTGCTAATATCACCACTGATTGTCTTCCTTGAGTTAAAGCTCATGGATGCTGCATTTGATCTTATTTGATCCATTGCCAGCATTTGACTGTTGACCTTGCCATCTCTTGGATATACTCTCTTTTTGGCATCTATGACATGGGTTTTTCTGGTTTTGCACTCTTTCTATCCACCTCTTCTCTGTTTCCTTTGTAGAACCCTCTCCTGCCTGTTTCTTAACAAAAGAGCTCCACAGGTTCTATACTAGAAGATCTTTTATTCTTACCCTTTACCCATTCATATCCCTTCCAACACCATCTACATGTAGATAACATCATCTATATGTGACTAGAAATATAAACTGAAATACAAAATTTAGTTTATATCTCTAGTTCAGAGCTCATTGCTAAGCTCCAGATTCAATAACAAGCTATTGATCAGGCATCTCTATAACACATCAAACTCAACATGTTCAAGGCTGGACTCATTATGCCCCCTCCTGAGACTTGTTCCTCCACCTGTATCTCCATCTCAATGAATAGATAAGTCATATGTTCAGTTGCTCGAGCCTAAACACCCAGTGCTGCCCTCAACTTCTCCATCCACCTCATTTCCACATAGCTAACTGTGCTGGTTTAGATCTGTTACGTACCCCAGAAAAGCCTATGTTCTTTAATCCAATCTCATGGGGGCAGACCTATTGTCTGATTAGGTTGTTTCCATGGAGATGTGACCCCCACCCATTCAAGGTGGGTCTTAATCCCCTTGCTGGAGTCCTTTATGAGAGGATAAAAGGCAGAGACAGTTTGGAGGGAGTAGAGATGCTTAGAAAAAAAAAAATGCCCCAGGAGAAACAAGAAGGACTCACAAGAGAAGCTAAGACAGAAGCCCAAAGACATTTTGGAAAAAGCCACCGAAATGAGGAGCTAAACCCAGGAGCGGACCAGCAGACTTGGGCCATACACCTTCCTGTGTGACAGAGGAACCCCAGATGCCACTGGTCTTTCTTCAGGGAAGGTATCGTCCTGTTGATGCCTTAATTGGGACATTTTCATGGCCTTAGAACTGTAAATTTGTGAATTAATAAACCCCCATTGTTAAAGCCAATCCATTTCTGGTATGTTGCATTCCAGCAGCTTTTAGCAAACCGGAACACTAACCAATCACCATGTCTCAGCCCTCTGGCTCCTGCTTACCCTGAGACTGCACTTCAGCTTTATCATCCCCAGTGTTCACTTAGCACCACATCACAGTACCCACACCCATGGCTGGTACTGTCTCTTTACAAATGCACCCCCTCTGCCTCTTTATTTCTCACTGAACTGAAAATTATGCTGTCAGAGTTCTTGTTTCCTCTTTTCAAAGTTCTGTTCTCAGCACCTAGGAGACCACAATAATACCAGTTATAACAAAATAGTAATAACTAATACACAACTGTAAGTAGCGAAGTCAGGATTGGAAGCCAGGCAGCTGGTTCATGTACTCAGCACTTAAGTACTTGCTTAAATAAGTTAATAAAAAAATGACTTGTTGGCACTGGTGACGTAGCATGGCATTCCCTTGGCTGAGCCCCTGGAGGAGTGCAGCTGGGAGGGGGGACCCGCTTGGAGAACCCAGGGACACTATGCCAAGTCTGGTGGTTTGTGGGTCAGTGAGAGAGAGGGTCTGGGGCTGAAGTGAAATGAAGGCTTAGACTCTTGCAGCGGCCTTGAATCTCAGGGAACCGGGGGGATTTAAACATTAAAACTGCCCTTCCTCCCTGGCCACCTGTACACACACCCCACATTCAGGGTGGATGATTCCAGCAACACACCCAAACTGAGTTCTCCAACTGAGCCCCACAAGAATCATTTCCCCACACACTGTGGGAACAAGGTTGAGAACTGACTTGAGGGATATAGGTGACTCACAGACGTCATCTGCTGGTTAGTTAGAGAAAGTGTACATCACCAAACTGTATTTCCGAAAAATTAGATCGATATCTTTTTTTTTTACAACTTGAAAGAACCCTATCAAGCAAAACAAATGCCAAGAGGCCAAAAACAACAGAAAATCTTAATGCATATGATAAAATGAGATGATATGGAGAATCCAACTCCAAACACACAAATCACGATATAGGAAGACACACTGTACCTCGCACAATTAATCAAAGAACTACAATCGAGGAACAAAAACATGGCAAAGGATTTAAAGGACATCAAGAAGACCATGGCCCAGGACATAAGCAACATAAAGAAGACCCTAGAAGAGCATAAAGAAGACATTGCAAGAGTAAATAAAAAAATAGAAGATCTTATGGAAATAAAAGAACCTGTTGGTCAAATTAAAAAGACTCTGGATATTCACAATACAAGACTAGAGGAAGCTGAACAACATCTCAGTGTCCTAGAGGTCCACAGAACAGAAAATGAAAGAACAAAAGAAAGAATGGAGAAAAAAATCAAAAAAATCGAAATGGATCTCAGGGATACGATAGATAAAATAAAACATCCAAACTTAAGACTCATTGGTGTCCCAGAAGGGGAAGAGAAGAATAAAGGTCTAGAAAGAGTATTCAAAGAAATTGTTGGGGAAAACTTCCCCAACCTTATACATAATATAAATACACAAAGCATAAATGCCCAGCAAACTCCAAATAGAATAAATCCAAATAAACCCACTCCAAGACATATTCTGATCAGACTGTCAAATACTGAAGAGAAGGAGCAAGTTCTGAAAGCAGCAAGAGAAAAGCAATTCACCACAAACAAAGGAAACAACATAAGACTAAGTAGTGACTACTCAGCGGCCACCATGGAGGTGAGAAGGCAGTGGCATGACATATTTAAAATTCTGAGAGAGAAAAATTTCCAACCAAGAATACTTTATCCAGCAAAACTCTCCTTCAAATTTGAGGGAGAGCTTAAATTCTTCACAGACAAACAAATGCTGAGATATTTTGCCAATTAAAGACATGCCCTACTTCAGATTCTAAAGGGAAACTTCAGATTCAACAGAGAGACAAAGAAAGGAGAAAGAGATATAGAGAATTTTAACAGACATATATATAGTACCTCACATCCGAAATCACCAGGACACTCATTTTTCTCTAGTGATCACAGATCTTTCTCCAGAAGGGACCATAAGCTGGGACATAAAACAAGCCTCAAGAAATTAAAAAAAAAAAAAAAATTTGAATATATTCAAAGCACATTCTCCAAACACAATGGAATACAAATAGAAGTCAATAATTTTTGAACTGTAACTCCACTATTTACTCCCTACATGATAAAAATACACAAACTCTAATGACAAATTAGTGGTTTTGAACTCAACGTAAAATATGTAATTTTAGACAACTATATAAAGGTGGGGGAATGAAGGAGTATAGGAACATAGTTTATGTGTCCTATTGAAGTGAAGGTGGTATCAAAGAAAAACAAGACTGATATGGAATTAAGAGGTTAATTTTAAGCCCCACAGTAAACACAAAGAAATTATCAGAGAATATGACCATAGAGATGAAAAGTAGTTTGGGTTAAGAGAAATGGGGGAAGGGGCAATGGGGAGTTAAGAAATGAGTGTAGGGTTGCTGTTTGAGGTGAAGGGAAATTTCTAGTAATGGATGGTGGGAAAGAGCATTACAACATTCTAAATGTGACTAATCCCACTAATGGAAGGCTAGTGAAGGGGTGGAGTGGGAAGATTAAGGCTGTATATATGTTTCCACAACTGAAAAAAAAAGACAGTCTAAATAGATGACAATTGAATGCTAAGGATGAACTTGGATGGTGTTGAAGGATAGAGGACAGGTGGCTCAAAGGGACACAGAAGAGACATAAGAAAAAGGAAATATAGAATATAAGCTTTGTATTATTGTTGAATCTCTTGTACTTCTTAGCTGCGCTTAATGGAATTGCATAAAAGAATGTTCTTGTTCATGGGAAGTGTATATGTGAATATAGTATATGTTCAAGGATGTGCAGCTAACCCTCATATGTTCAGAAGACAGAGCAATAGATGATGGATGATAGATAGGGAGGGAGGGAGGGAGAGGAGAAAAAAAAATGACTTGTTTTTAATTCAGCAAAATTAAGTCTAGAAGTTTATAGGATTATGTTAATTCTCAGGCAAAAATACATGCCCGAGAGTTAAATCTCTCAGACGTAAATATGGAATTTAGTTTTAAAATGAAAATCTCCATGTAATATGAAACCACAATAATGCAACAGCAGGTACCTGTTTATCCAGAGGTAGAAAACATACATCCAGTAAGAAAACCAGTTGAAACATATCCCTGGACCTTTCTGTATAGAAGGCATAGATGAAGCCAATTTAAACTGGAGCCAGTTAAGTTAGTGCTGTGTTTAATAGGTACAGTTAGCTGACTTGCACTTAAAAAAAATTCTTTTTCCTCAGTTACAGAGACAGCTTTTAATCAAAGATGGACAACCACTGAAAGGGACATGTTAAGATGGTAAGGAAGGCTGATGGCCAGAAGACAAAATTCAAGAAGAAAGGTATGGGCTAATATATTATTTGGGAGGTGAGGGAAGGAGCTTTACATATGAACTTGTCCCTGAAACCTTCACTGAATTATTGTCTAGTGTAAAAATTTGTTTATGATGATGACATAATCATGCAGAGCACATTAAATTATAATTAGTATCCTCTCCATTATAAAGCAGAAAATATGAAATACTTTTTCTAGTTAAAAATTTAGTCTTAGAATTTCAAGTTTGATGAAAATATAGAAGTGATTTTTTTTCATTCAATGTAAAAATTTCTTCTATAGCATCCCAGCGAGATGGCTATCTATCCTTTGCAGGAATACTTCAACTAATGGGTAATTCAGGACCTCACCAAGCAGGCTTATTCAACATTGAGAGGCCTGCATTGTTAGGAAATTCTTTCATTTATGAAGCTAAAGTCTGATTCCATGTAACTTATACTCATTGTTCCATATTATGCCTGCTGGAGCAAAGCAGAACAGAATTACTCTCTCTTCAACATTTTAGCCTTACAATAGAAAATAGTATTATAGAGCCAGGGGATCTCACAGAATAACAAAATATGTTCCATTTGCAGAAAAGAAAATGAAAACTCAAAGTAGTCATATAGTTTGCACAGTTAGATATTGGCAGAGCAGTTACTATAACCCTTTAGCCTGGCTTTCCCTCTGCCTCTTAGATGATTTTTATTACTTTATTATTTTTTTATTATTATAATATTACTCTTCCACACTATACTTAGTGTATATTAAGATAATAATTTCTTGATTAGTTCTTCTCTGGTCAAAGTTAAACAACTAAGTTTCTCTTATCAGACTTTATTAACCATCACATTCCAAAAAGGAAAACACCAGCAGACACAATTGTTTCCCAATTAAAAATTAAGGTAAAATGATTATGATCAAGAGATGTCCACATATACATTACTAACATTTTGTTTACCAACTTCTCCTGCAGCTTCCAAGTAATCATAGACCACAGTTTTTACCAAATGTTTTGCCACTCTTAACACTTGAATTACCATACTTCCAGCTTCCATCAATTTCCTTGCTGTTTTCTGTCCAGCCCTTAAGTCACAAATTTCAGTTTTCTAATATGGCAGCACCCCAATTCTAGTGATCGATTTCTGTATAAATCAGTGTGGACTAGTGTCTGTTGCAGTATCAAACAATCCTCAAATCTCAGTGGCTTAACATCACAAAGCATTGTTTCTCACTCACACTGCATGTCCCCTGTGTACTGACAAGGAGACTTGGCTTAGGCCCCAGTTAGACACAAGCTTCCACAACTGCTGCTGAGAAAGGAATTCCCTGCCATGCTTCTCGCTGACAACTAAACGCTTCAACCTAGAGATGACACATATCACTTTCACTCACATTTCATTGGTCAAGGCAAGTCATGTGATCTCTCCTCCCCTCACAGGGGGCAGAATATGCAATTCTCTCATGTCTGGAAGGTGACAAACTGGAATATCTGTGAAGCCCTAAGGACCACTAGATCTCCCAATACCTTCCTCTGCAATTTCTCTACCAATCACAGAAGAATGTCTCCCCCTTATTTACAGTAAGCTAAGCCTTTGGGTAAATGTCAACTCAAGATGCTTCCTATCAAAAGCATGCAAATTTGGTCTTCAAAGAGTAAATAAAAGAGAGAGGTAGGAGGTAAAACAAATATCATTATATTACTTGTTTTTAATGTATTTGTCCATTTACTTCAGACACAAGTGAATGAAAATGGCTTTTGGTAGCCCCTCTGAAAAATACAGCAGAGTAGGGCATTCAGCTATGATTTCAATTCTTAGATCTTTATTCCTTTTAATTAAAAAAAGGCTTTGGAAGAGAAGATATATGACATATTTCACCCTTTCTGTGGTGGTTTGAAGCTGTATGTACAAACCCAATCCATTCCTGTGGGTATGAACCCATTGTAAGTAGGAGCTTTGGTTGAGGTTACAACAGTTAAGGTGTGGCCCAGGATGTGTCTTTTATCCTATTACTGGAATAATTCCTAAGCAGAATGAAACTCAGAGGGAGAGAAAAACACAGAGAGCAAGAAGCTGGACGTCAATGGAATCCAGAAGTGAAGGGAGAGACCAGGAGCCACGCCATGGACCTTGCCATGTGACAAGAAAGGATCAAGAATTGCCAGCACACAGGGTCAGATCAGGGTGAGATTAAACTGACCTGCTTTCATGGGATATGAGAATAATGGTCACAGTCAGTGCCTTGTGGGCTGACTCCCATGGGCTTCAGAAAATTTGGGAATGTAGGGGTTGGGGAAGTCTTATTCCTTTGCTAATAAACTTGCTTTCAGATCTGGAAAAAAAAAAAAAAAAAAAAAAAAAAGAATTGCCGGCAGCCAGCCCCAGAACATCACAGTCTTGGGAAGAAAGCATCAGGTTGATGATGCCTTAATTTGGACTTTTTTCCAGCCTCAAACCATGAGCGAATAAACTCCCACTGTTTAAGCTGATCCATTTCACGGTATTTCCTTGAGAAACCCAGGATATTAAAACACTTTCCCATTTAGTATTTTCAAGCACACTCATGTTGTAGTCACCTCACTGATGTAAAAGCCCATATCCTACAGTGGCCTCATCTTTGTACAATTACGGAAAGAAATAGGAATCATTTTCTTCAACTTACAGATACCTAACACTAGAAGTCAATGCACAAAACTCAGTCACATTGTGGCATTTTGTTAAGCATTTGTGATTTAAAGTTGCTACAAGTAGGTAAGAGATAGCATAAAATTTTACTAGCACAAAATTGCATATTGTACATTTAAACTGCTGCAAATAATAACATCTCAACTTAGGAGAGCATTCCTTTGCAAAATCCTTCTCCACCACAGACTTTTTTCATACTAGTCTCTTTTTCTTTAACTAAGGCAAAAGAAAAACACCTCTTTTTGTGTAAATGACACATAGTATGTAAATATTGTCTTTTATTTTGTCTAAAACCTTGCCAATGAGTTTTGTATTTTATCTCCTAGCACTGAAAAACAAATGCCCTTTATATTTGCTAAATCCCTTTTGTCTTAAAAGCAAGAACTTGCTTCCCACCATCTCCATAGTCAATTTTCGCATCAGATTTCCCTTTTTTAAAACCATGAATACTCTTGTTAAGATAATCTAACTGTATAGAAAGGGATAAAATAGGACAAAAATATTTTAAAGAAGCATTTAGTCTTCTCTTTGCTCTCTTTATGCTCCCCATAATTAGAAATAATACTTTTGAAATATAACAATGAAAAGTCATTTCTCAAATACATTACCTAATTATCAATACTTCTATAGAAACAATTTAATGTCTGCAATAAGTGTAAATTTTAGCTTATCCTCCATTCAAGAATAGTATCTATTTGTTAATGGACAATTAAATTATTCATTTTAAATCATTTAGGATTACCCATTGTGCCTACATTATCATATATGCCCAAAACGAACCTATTTATGTAAAGGAAAAAATGTGCTAAGATGCTCCAGGAAACATTTAGTATGAATTCCTCTCCTCCAAAACATCAATTGTGATTAATAGTAACTAATGACAGTAATTATAGAGGCCTGCAGATTACTATGTGCATGGCTTACCATTGCAAATAATATATGTGGTAACCCGCAGTGAGAAATCATCAATGGGCTGCATTTTAAAGAATTCAAAACTTGTGTAAAAATAGTAAATGGATATTGTTTTAAGAGAGATATTCCATAAAAACTTTTAATATTAGAATTTACCTCTTTTAAATAATGATTTTTAAAACCCCTCTAGAGAATTCTTTTGGGGTAGCGTAGGGTAAGGGATGAGAGGCTCCTCTGAATCTCATTGTTCTTATTTAGTACCACTAACTAAAGAATGATTAAAAATAATCATTTGCAAATTTGCACCTTTATGTATTCTTTGTTCTCCTAGAGGCAGCTGAATGTAGTGATTAAGAATGGGTGTGGGGTGGAAGGCGTGAGGGAGTCAGAGCCCTATGTGGATAATAAGAGTACGTATCTTACAGGGTTATCAGAATTAAATGAGTAAAATATAGAGTGCAAAGTGCTTAGGACAGTGCTGGGAGCAAAGCATACTCTCAATAAATATAGGCTATCTTTATTGTATTGTATATTATTCAGACAAGCTATTTGGGAGCTTAGAAACGGGAAAAAATAGCCACACAACTCATGGAGACAAGGTATGAATAAAACATCTATAAGAATCATATTCTTTTTTTACAACATTATTGCAAAATCCACTTTTGTTTACCTGCTAAGAATTGAGTTCAAAATGTCATATATCTCTAGCAACATTTAGTAATAGTGTGAAGATAGTTTAGATTGTATATTTGCCCCAAGTACTGAGTTATTGTGATTTTTGTAACTTTGTCATGAAAAAAAAATAAACCCCCAGAATTGACTCCAAGAATAAACAGACTTTTTTCCTTCGTTTCAAAAGGCAGATGAACAGGATGGGATTTACCAGACACAAGCTCCCATCAATCACAGTGCTTCTAAGTACTAGTGTACATAAATTATCATGTGTCAGAATGAATCCCTGAGAGGGGCCATGGATTAAAGATCCCTTCTAGCTGCCTCTACATTCCATCTTTTCTGTTTAAACTTGTTCAAATACACATAAACAATGGTGACTCCACAAAATCCAAAAGTTCCATAAAACATAGGTTGTTTTTTAATTGCAATGATAGAGATGGAGAGTTAAAGGAAGCTACATAAAGTAGAAATGCTAATACTCCGGATGGCATTTGTGAAGAGGTTCCTTCTCTGTGTAACTTCTTCAGACAAAATCATATCCTATCAAATATAATGGAAATTTAATATTGACCGGAGACAGACTTTTACAACAAATTTCATTGATGAAAATTACAGCTTCTTTTGATGAGTCAGAAACCTACTTATCTCTGGTAAAATCTTGTATTTCATCACTATATTAACAAAACTTAACTCTTATAAATGCGTATATGCAAAAATATATGAGCAGAAATTAATTCATATAATAATTAGGGTAATGGTTTTAATCATTTTAATGGAGCATCATATCAGCTGAAAATCCCTCTCTACATAGAATTCCATATCTAAGGAAAATTGCATCTAATGCAAGTTGTGGAAAGCCGCCTCCCGAATCGGGCCTAGCGTATGCGCTGCAGCCTGCTCTAGAGTTACCCCCGCCCATCGAGTGAGCCAAGATGGCGCCTGCATCCTGTTTCCGCATAGTGACGCATGTATCCGCCACCCGCTCCTACCAATCGAAATCCTGTATACGTGATACTAGCCTAGAAGCTTATTGGTTGTTAATTGTGTATAAAAGGTCTTACCCGGACGGGGTAGGGTGAGACAGCCCACAAGGAGCCGTGCCTGACGGCCACATCGAGGCTGCTCTCCCACGAGGCGCCGTGCCCCGTGTGGGAACCAGTAACACAGAATGTTCATCTAGCTGTAGTAAAGGGCTTGCTTTCACAACTGCCGTGTGGTTCGAGTCGTGATTCATGACCAGGTTAGTTCGCGCAGTCTGCATCTCTCTCTCTCCTTCCCTGTTTCCCCTCGCCGGCCGGGAACCGGGGACCGAGCGGGGCAGCGCCGGACAAGTGGTGGCCCGTACGGGGAAGCTCCTCCTCCTGCCTCGCTCTCGACGGTCCCTCTGTGAGGAGAGCAGCGCTGCGCGTCGAGCTTACGGCGGACTTCCCGCGCCTGATCAACGCGAGAAGGTGAGTGCGTCTTATTACATGATAGTTAGGGCCCGTGGGTTTTCAGGTGACCCCGGGGGACTCGGAAGAGCTCTCCGAGTGACTGAAGTATAGTGCCGACTGCAATCATGGGGCAGTCCGGAAGTTCACCTCTCTTAGCTCCCTTAAAGAACCTTTTGAAACAACGGGGTATCTCGGTCAGGAAAAGCTCCCTTCAGCGTTTTCTTGATGATGTTGATACTTTTGCCCCTTGGTTTGCCTGCACCGGCAGCCTTAGCCTACCCTCTTGGATGAAGCTCGGTCGCGACATAGACCGAGCGCGCCAGACGGGCGTGTGTATGGACCCGATTCTAGTACCCATATGGGAGACCGTCCGTGCGGTCCTTGAACTAGAATCGGCTACCGGCCTAAGCCCGTCCTCTGTCTTGCAAGAAGCACGGTGCGCGCTCCAAGAAACCCAGTCAGTTTCGTCAGCGGACGGCTCCTGTAAGGGCAAACCGCCGGAGTCCAGTGACTCTGACTCAGAGTCAGATAGCGATACTGACGAGAAGGCGGAAGCATCCCCGCTAATTGAGTGGGAGGAGCCTCCCGCCACACCCGTGCGGCCTTCCGCCCCGCCAATGTCTACCGCTGCACCCTCAGGGACACCCCAGCTCCCAACTGACGCCTTGGGCGGTCCCACCAAAGGACCTTGCCGAGAGCTCCCTCTAGTGGCCATGCCCAGTAAATGTAATTATCCTTTGCTGCCAGACCCGGAAACCCCGATGGGTCGGTCAGGGGAGGGGCAACCTTTGCCGTACCCCCCGCCCGAGTATACAGGCCCTCAGGACCCTTTGCCATTAGGTAGTGGTGGGAGACATTTCTGGAGATGGAACCCTTTCACAACATTTAGACCTTTTGGCATGCTGGGTGGCTACCAGCCACTTGAGCCGCAGCCAGTCTCAGAAATGTACCCGGTTATTATCAATCCCCAAGGTGGCAATCGGCACGAATCATATGATTACAAACTATTGAGGGAATTGAGGCAGGCCGTCCATCAGTATGGCCCCAATGCCCCTTATACCTTGAACATGATCGAGAACCTCTCTGCTCTAAATCATACACCCGCAGATATTTTTCAGCTAGCCCGTGCTTGCTTGCCGTCAGGCCGATTCATAGATTGGAAAGCATGGTTTGAGGAGTTAGCTGAAGAGCAGGCCGCAAGGAATGCGGCGGGGAGACGTGGCGGGTGGAATGCTGACATGCTGTTGGGGAGAGGCGCCCATGCCCAGAACCAAACGGGTTTCCCACAAGAGGTCTATGCCCAGATCTTCCGCTGTTTTGTGGGTGCCTGGAAAAAGCTAACAGGTGAGGGAGAGGCTCAGGCCTCACTCAGCAATATACACCAAGGCCCCACAGAACCATTTGCGGATTTTGTAGCCAGGATGCAAACCGCAGCTGAGAGAATCTTCTCAGATCCAGGAGTAGCAGAGACTGTGGTTAAGCAAATGATTTTTGAGCAGTGCAACAAGGAGTGCAAAGTTATCCTGGCACAAAACAGAGCAAAAAATTTGACAGAGTGGGTCAGGCTCTGTAGAGATGCTGGCAGCCCTTTAACTAATGCAGGTCTAGCTGCCATGCTAGCCAGCCCCCTACAGGTGGCTACAAAAAGCCCGAGAACCTTAGGGGCAAAGTCTAACGGGTGCTATGGCTGTGGCCAATCAGGGCACTTTAAGAGAGATTGTCCCAATAGACGTCAACCCCCTGCCACTCAACGGTTTGGCGAACCAGGTGCAGCAACCAGGCCGTGTGGCCGTTGCCACAAAGGCCCCCACCGCGCAGAAGACTGTAAATCGGTTTTCGATGCGCAGGGTAGACGCCTCTCTGGCCGCCCCGAGCAGATTCCAAAAAACGGGAAGAGGGGGTCCGCCCTTTCGACGGACCCCCTTGCATGCCATTCGACAACACAGGATCCGATCAAATTTGTGCGTCCCCCGGCTCAGCAGGACTGGACCTCTGTGCCACCTCCAGACTCGTACTAACCCCCTCCATGGGTGTCCAGTTAGTAGGGACCTCCTTCAAGGGGCCCTTACCGGCTGGTACTGTAGGGCTCATATTGGGAAGAGCATCCACGGCCCTGAAAGGATTAACAGTTATACCAGGACTTGTAGATTCAGATTTCACAGGCCGTGCCCAAGTTATGGTTCAATCTCAGCGGGGCACCTTAGTCATTGCAGAAGGTGATAAGCTGGCGCAGCTCCTGCTCTTACCCAGCTTACATGCAGTCTTTCCAAGCAGAATCAGACAGAGAGGGGAAAAAGGGTTCGGATCCAGTGGAGCGATTTTTGAGGGACTCCATATGTCCCTGGAGTCTCGACCTATGCTAACCATTAAGGTGCAAGGCAGATCTTTCTTGGGCCTGCTCGATACAGGGGCCGATCGGTCTATCATAAGACAACAAGAATGGCCCCCCACCTGGCCAACGAGCAGGGCGGAAGAGCCCATTAGAGGAATAGGCCAAATTTCAGCGCCCATGCTCAGTGCAGCTGCCCTTCATTGGGCCGATGAAGAAGGACACCAAGGCAGTTTCCAGCCTTATGTATTAGCCCTGCCTGTGTCTTTGTGGGGAAGAGACATTCTGACCCAAATGGACGTTACTTTAATTAGCGGCTACTCCCCAACCTCTAAGCGACTGCTAAAAGAAATGGGGTATACCCCCGGCAAGGGTTTAGGAGCTTCACTGCACGGACGTGCGGAGCCTATACAAGCTGCCCCCAAGTCTGACAGACGAGGCTTGGGTTTTTCATAGGGGCCACTGAGGAGAGATTCCCACCCACACCTATAAAACTAAAATGGAAAACCGAGGCTCCGGTGTGGGTGCCTCAGTGGCCCTTGCCACAGGAAAAACTTGCAGCGTTGCACGCCCTAGTATCAGAACAACTAGAAAAGGGCCATATCGCCCCTTCCACGTCACCGTGGAACACCCCTATATTCGTAATAAAAAAGAAATCTGGTAAATGGAGACTGCTACATGATCTAAGAGCTATTAACGATTGCATGGAGCCTTTAGGGCCCGTTCAGATGGGACTGCCCCTCCTCTCAGCATTACCGGAGCACTGGTCGATTTTCATCATAGATCTGAAAGATTGCTTCTTTTCTATTCCGCTCCACCCTGAAGACACCCCTAAGTTTGCCTTTACTGTGCCCTCTAGTAATCAAGAGGAGCCCTGTCAACGCTTTGAATGGACAGTCCTGCCCCAAGGCATGGCTAATAGTCCTACCATGTGCCAGCTGTATGTCGCTGCGAAGCTAGCTAGCACTCGGCAGCAGTTCCCTCAAGTGAAAATCATCCATTATATGGATGACATTCTCTTAGCCCATAGAGACACAGATCTTCTTAAAACAGTTTTGTCACATTTAGTCCTTAGTCTTAGAGAAGCTAACCTAGAGATTGCCCCTGAAAAAATCCAAATGACTGACATTACCACTTTCCTGGGGGCGAAAGTCGCACCCACTCATGTTTCCCCCCAAAAGGTGTCTCTCAGGCTAGACAATATACACACTCTCAATGATCTACAAAAACTCATGGGGGATATCAATTGGATCCGTCCATACCTAAAAATACCCAATGTCAAACTAACACCTTTGTTCGACCTGTTGAAGGGGGATTCTAATATAAACTCACCTCGAAGCTTCACTCCAGAGGCAAGGCGAGCACTATGCCAGGTGGAACAGGCGCTCAGTGGCGCTGCATTGAAGAGAATAGACCCTGATGAGCCTTTTGAAGCCTGCGTGCTGCCGACAGAATTACAGCCCACTGCGGTACTGTGGCAGCGGGGGCCGCTGCTCTGGGTCCACCCTGGAGTTTCCCCCAAAAAAGTCCTAGAGCACTATCCTACAGCGGTTGCAGACTTGGCCCTAGAATGCATTAAAAGGGCTGTGCAGCATTTCGGTCAGCAGCCCAAAAATCTCAGGGTGCCTTATTCTTCCCAGCAGCTTGAGATACTCACCGGATGCATAGATCAATGGGCCATTCTCCGGTGTACATTTCTTGGTCCCATTAACAATCAGTTCCCTAAGGCTCCTCTCTTGCAGTTTGTCACCCGGCACCCAGTGATTTTTCCCAAAGTAACCTCTCCTAGGCCACTAGCAGGCGCCCCCACCGTATACACGGACGGCTCCAGCTCTGGAACAGGGGCGTATTGTGTGGAGGGGGACACTCCTAAAACAGTGCTCTTCCAACCACAAAAGCCTCAATGGGTAGAACTGCAGGTTATCATTGCAGTCCTGGAAAGCCTTTCCGAGCCCTTAAATGTCGTCTCGGATTCTGCTTATGTTGTGAACTCTGTACAAATTTTAGAAACGGTGGGCATTGTTAAACATTCCTCTACAGTAAGGACGTTCTTTGCCAAACTACAGGAGGTTATATGGACCAGGCAACACCCTTTTTACATAACCCATATTAGAGCCCACACAGGTTTGCCTGGCCCTATGGCCCAGGGGAACCATAGCGCAGATGTAGCCACTCGACAGCTGCACATCTTTCCGACGCTGGTACCGTATCAACAAGCCCGAGAATTCCATGCCAAGTTTCACATCAACGCAGGTACCCTAGCTAAGCGGTTCAGCATACCACGTGCAGCTGCTCGAGATATTGTCCGAGCCTGCAACAATTGTGCAGAGCAGAGAGCAGTCCCCTCGGTTGGGGTCAACCCTAGGGGTCTCACCCCAGGGGATACTTGGCAGATGGATGTCACTCATCATTCAGAGTATGGTAAGATCAAGTACTTACATGTGTCGGTGGACACATGCTCCCAAGTTTTATTTGCCTCTGCTGAACCAGGAGAAAGAGTCTCCCACGTCATTGCACACTGCCTTGCTGCATGGGCAGCTTGGGGTAAGCCAAAGACGTTAAAGACGGATAACGGGCCTGCCTACACTAGTAAATCCTTCCAAAAATTTTGTGATAACATGGATGTCCAATTAAAACATGGCATCCCCTATAACCCTCAGGGGCAAGGAATCATTGAAAGAGCGCACAGATCTCTCAAAGACTTGCTTAAAAAACAGAAAGAGGGTATAGGCCACGGCCTGTCCCCAAAAGCTCGACTGTCTGTAGCCTTGCTCACATATAATTTTTTAAACGAAAATTCACAAGGAATGACACCTGCCCTGCAACACACCACCCCGAGTCCTCCGCATAGAGGTCTAGTCCGTTGGAAGGATGTCCTGTCGGGGCAGTGGAAAGGCCCTGACCCGGTGCTCAGCTGGGCCAGAGGCTCTGTTTGTGTTTTTCCCCAGGAACCAGGACGTCAACCAGTGTGGGTTCCGGAAAGACTGGTGAGAACCGTGACATCACCTGAAGAAGCCAAGGAACAGCTGTCAGAAACGCCAACGAATATACAACCTGAACCATTAGACCAAGCCTCCGACCCTGCTGATGATGGCGACGACCGACAAGACGATAATAGTAGGACTGACCACCCCGCGGTTGCCCAAAAAGAGGATCGGTAACTCTGTTCTTTGCTCTCCTATAGCAATCCTTCTAATCTGCCTTTTTCTTTTTAGTGGAACTATATTTCCTCCACAAGCTTCAACGAGTCCTTCCCCCTCACCAATGACACACTGATCCTCTCTTTTGCTAACCTCTCTGTCAAGGTTGTCAACACCACAGTTGCGGCGAATGCTACTTGTGAAACTGGTAATGGCGAGTTAAGTAAGGGAGTCTTGCTTGAATTTCTTAACGTTACAGGGAAGAGCCGCCAGTCTTGTGAAGGGATCTTGAGTAAAAAGGAGACTCAAAGGTGCCTTTTCCTTCCAGGGCTTGCTCCTACAGTCTGCAACCGTTCCAAAGACCCGGATGCCTCGCCGCCCCGCTATCCTAGTGTATCGCCCAAGTTATGTCTGGCTCCCCGTCAAGGCAACCGACTGGGTTGGCCCTGTTTCTCAAGTTGTTTCACTTAACAATATCCCCTTCTCTAAGTCTAGGCGTCCAAGAGGCATAAAAAAATGGCTATCGAATGCTGCCAGTGTAGCTTCCTCTTTGTTTGTCCCAACGATCGGGCAGGCTGTGCTACAAGCATGGACAGATCGGCAGCTCGCCATAACGATGGAAACGGTAAATGGCTTGGTCAACCTTACCCGAGACGTGCTACGCCGCCACAATCAGATGCTGAACTTAAATTTCCAGGCCATTCAGAAACTCCAAGCGGAGATAGATGAACTTGGACTGGAAATAGATGGACTCTGGAGAGTGCTTCAGCAAACATGTGACACCCGGTGGCTTACGGTTAAACTCTGTGTCACTCCTGTCAGGGCCAACGTGACCGGAAGCATTTCCAGAGTCTCTGATTGGCTGAAAAGGTCATATTTTCCTGAATTTGTTAATCTCTCCCAACAGGTGGAATCTAGTTTAGACACAATTGGGGGGATCAAGTTAAAACCCGTTAAAGTCGATCTCTCCGGGTTAGGCGAGGTTCTACAGAAACTATTGCACAGTGTTTCTTCCTGGTTCTCTTGGCCCAATTTAACTAATTGGATCCTCATTGCAGTGGGATTATTGGTGGGATTAGTCGTTGTTAAATGTTTGCTAGAACGCCTGTTTCAAGCGCAGCAGCAATTGCGTGTTACCACTATGATGGCTATGACTCCCACCTCTGTTACCCCCGATAGTGACCGATTTATTAACCATACCCCTTCCTGGTCGCCTCAGGTGGGGCGCTTTGGAGCAAAATTTGTAGCGAATCGCATGGCTGTTTCTCGGGTGTAAAAGGCGACACCAGTAGTCATAATTTTGTCTCAGGTGGGTCTCTAGGGCAGAGTCCTAGTTGTGGCCAGACTGGACCCTAGCCATTGCACAGAGACACCTAGTGACACCCCCGACTCTGGTTACTGCTGTTCCTGCCCCCGTCGTTGTTCCCCAGTTGCCAGGCAAAGCACTGCAGGGAGAGTCACGTTGTTTCCAGCTTACGGACTCTCCGGTCTCCATATGACGTGAGCATTCTGGTTGGTGCTAGAGGCTCCGCCGCTGGATGGCTGAGGCCTAGTCCAGACTCCCCAAAGCACCAAAGAGGTTGTGAACCATTTGGGTTCACGGGAGCACGCTCATCACTGGAGACACTGGGTCAAAAATAAATAAGAAAGGGGGAGATGTGGAAAGCCGCCTCCCGAATCGGGCCTAGCGTATGCGCTGCAGCCTGCTCTAGAGTTACCCCCGCCCATCGAGTGAGCCAAGATGGCGCCTGCATCCTGTTTCCGCATAGTGACGCATGTATCCGCCACCCGCTCCTACCAATCGAAATCCTGTATACGCGATACTAGCCTAGAAGCTTATTGGTTGTTAATTGTGTATAAAAGGTCTTACCCGGACGGGGTAGGGTGAGACAGCCCACAAGGAGCCGTGCCTGACGGCCACATCGAGGCTGCTCTCCCACGAGGCGCCATGCCCCGTGTGGGAACCAGTAACACAGAATGTTCATCTAGCTGTAGTAAAGGGCTTGCTTTCACAACTGCCGTGTGGTTCGAGTCGTGATTCATGACCAGGTTAGTTCGCGCAGTCTGCATCTCTCTCTCTCCTTCCCTGTTTCCCCTCGCCGGCCGGGAACCGGGGACCGAGCGGGGCAGCGCCGGACAGCAAGTCTTTTAATGAATGAGACAAGGTATAAATGAATAAACGAAACTCCTACCAGAATAAAATGATCCTAACATTTCCTTTCTTCCAGAAAGCTCTTGCAGATTTTCCCCAATCAGGATAGGGTTTGTCCTGAAGCATCATATCAGTGACCTAAAGCAATGAAAGGAACTTATTTAGTGCTGTCCAAAATCTTAAATCCAATCTAAATTCAAGCTTATAATTTACATTTTATTGAGGATAAAATGCATCTATTTTAACGTTAGAATATTTGCAGAGATAAAAATTAGCAGAATACACTTAATTCAATTAAAAACTTCAATAGTTTATTTGACTTTACATACTGAATGAGTATATTTAAGGTCATTCCACCATATTTAAAATACTAAGATGTTTTAAATCTCAATCAAGATTATCCTATATGAAAAAGGAGTACCTTTGAGATAATATTAATATCGCCATAGACACAAAACATAAGCCAAATAAAAGACCATATTCTTTTTAAATTTGTCTAAATCAAAAACCCCAACACCTAAATATTTCCTGAAATGTCTGGATGTTTAGCCATGTCATTAGGCAACATATTATCTTCCTTTCTCTCCCTTTATTCATTCAACCATGTGCAAGGTACAGTACTTATACCAAGTTTTATGGCATATTTATTCTAAGTATCTAACACCCCCCCACCATTAGCAATTCTTCACCTTCTTCCTAAAGTGTTCTTCCCATCCTTTCTACATGCACAGATTCTACCAATCTTGTGAGGTCTAGATGAAGTTATGCTGCCATTGTGATGTCTTCTCTGTTTTCCAGTGGTAGTTCTTGATCCATTCTTCTCATACCACATATTGCTTCCCTCCTTATATTGTACTTACTTCTGTACATTTTTTTCTCTCTACTAGTCTTTAAAATCCTTGAATGTAAAGATTTATCTTTGTATCCCTTCTATCATCTAAGGATCTTTTATGTAAATGACTTTAAAATATTTGTTTAAAGTCGAAATGGCAAAAAGAATTATGATACAAAATTTTTTAAAGATCAGTTAAAAAGTAAATTGCTCATTGAACACATCGCTTATCAATGGTTTCAACAAATATCTGAAGTATCATAAATAGCTAACCTATTACAAAAAGTATTTTAAAAACATGATGGGGGTATGTGAACATATCTCAATAAAACTAAATTTTAAAAAAATATGATGGGGTGGAGACAGAATTTCCTTCTTTCTTCTAAGAAATGAAAACATATTTGTGCACACATACACTCACACAAACATAAAGACACACTTTTTTCCTTTCTCCCAGAAAATGCACCCTCCTTTTAAATGAAGACAATATTATATTTTTCCTTGTCCTTAAAAAGCTGTAATATTGCATTTAAGCATAACTTCCAGCAATGTCTTAACTTTTAATGGATGAGATTAAATAATTTAAAAAATTCTGAGTGGGGAGACATCAATTCTTAAGCAAGCCCACCATGTTGTGCCACACAGAGTCCAAGAAATGATCTCTGAAAATACTCCCTGGCATGTCAATGCTTCACATGCTCACCAAAAATGCAATCAAAGCAGTGGATAAGGAACCCTGTCTCTAGGCAAGATTCAATCTCAATTCTTTATATTCTTCCTTGACATCATTTCTGGAATAGAGTTCCAAGCTTCACCTAGTTTATGAGAACCAGAGCTAGTTCACTGACCTTCATTGAGTAACAGGGGATTTATGCCAGCTCTGTATAACTTACGGTCTGTAGTAATTTTATGTGCTGTATCTAGAAACTGGTACCCAATGACTTACTATAGATGTTTCAGAAAAAAAGTACTATGCATCCTCTACCACATCTCCTGAGGAATAAAATTGGCATAAATGATTCATTGTTCAGTTTGAAAAGAAAACAAATAGTTTTAGTATAAAACTTCATTTCCTTTCATTTCTTTTAAAGTGTTAATTATGATAAATGTGAATGGAAAAAAAAAATGTGAATGGAACTGATATTGAGACTTCCTAAAGGAAAAATACTTATTTTATTTATTTTCAAAAAGAAACATTCATTGATGATTTTATCATCTATTTTTTTTCTTGATACTTTAAAACTACGGGATTTTATCTCCTCATTCAGACTAATGTCCCTGGATTGCATTTTCAATCAAAAAAGATTCATGATCTTTATCATGAATGAGAAAAAGGAAGATGATGGAAAAGAAGTTAACCATGAAACAAGTGAATTACATTTTTACCAAAAGATGAAGAAAAATGAGAGTAAAAAAATTAAAATACCAAATATTCTTGGGCATAAAAAGAGTTTTATATCACTACTCCCCAGAGGAAAGAATTGCTAGTCTTCCAAATATAATAATTTCAGCCACTGCTCCTTTGTAATCTTCTTGAATAACAATTTTTGAGTCAAATTTCAATTTAGCCAAACCTCAGGGTTAAGTAAATAAATACTTAAATAAATATTTCATGTTTAACTAGCTTTTTAAAAAATTTAATTAATTCTGTTCGGCAATATTTATCCCTGTTCCAGAGAGTCTACATGGTAATAAATATTTTCAAGGAACAAAATGATTACTAGGTAGGTTTTATTCAATACCCAATGTTTTCTCCAGGGCACTTTCTGGGAAATACTTATTACATTTTCTAGAAGGAGGCAGTCTGCTGCAGTATGGCCAATTATTACAGCAGCATGTTTTGTACAAATGACATTCAAGGATAAAGGATTTTCTCAGAAAAATGGCAAGATGAGGCAAGAAACATTCATTCGGATGTCAGACAGCTGGTCGTTTTCACCCGTAGCTCCAAATCTTTATTTTAAGTCATATCATCAGACGAGTGTCAGGTCACTTGCAGCTAAATTGGCAGGAGCAGAGACAGTCATTAAAGAGATGCATTCAGTTAAAAAAAAAAAAAATCCAATTACCTTCTGCACATTAGAGAAATCAAGTTCATTTCTGGTGTTGGTCAAAGACTGTCTTTGTGGGAAAAGGTGCATGAAAGGGAGGACTCAAGATGAGGCAAAACAAGGTTGCTTCTGTAGCATAAATACAATTCAAAACATGTTGATGCTTCTGTCCCAGGAAGATTATCGGAATTTGAAATCTCAAGGCATTCCTTTTAAGGAGGGAGAAGTTGGTTTAATAGTTTGAGTCTCATAATCCTTCCACTCCCCTTTTCTCTCCACTAGGTCTCTGCACAGAACTCTGAACATCATTATGACATTTACATCATATAGTCTTCCTCAGTAGACTATAAGCTATTTCAGGATATGGATATTGGGGAATTTGAGCAAGTATGTGCACTGCTTCTCTGAGCTGAGCCTATATGATGCTGTATTTATTACGAGAGCATGAGAGTAGCGATAACAACAATACTTTACATTTGCTTTAGAGTTACACAATCGCAAAATCCTTAGATGTACTTTTCTTACTGATTGTCATAACAACGTTATAAAATAAATTACTTTCCATCTTTCATCAGTGGATAAAGAGAAGTCATCGAAGCTAAATAACTGGCCAGGGTCACATACCTAACATATTTTTATGTGCACCAGCTCTGGAGTCAGCCTGCCTGGGTTCAAATCCTAGTTTTATCTCTTAATAGCTTTTGTTTTGGGGCAAAGTAATTAACCTCTCTGTGCCTCATTTTCTTATTCAACATCTATGGACACCCAATACATATTAGCACGTATAATTATTGACTCAGGGTTGTTGATATCTGCAACTTCTACCCATGCATTTTGTTTCAAGTCAGTAACACTTTAAATAACTGGGTCTAGAGTCAAAGGACTTTAGAATCATTCTCATATCCTCCCTCCATAAAGAAAAAACTATTTTATATACTAAACTATTAGAAAATGACATTATTTAATGTTAAAATATGTTATAGTCTAAAATTATTTAAAATCAAAGGGAATGGAGGTCACTGAAGATTGAAATAATCTGAGAAGGCTACATAGAGGCAGGTGTTATAATGTACAAATATTGATGGATTCAGGATAGGAGGTCTTAATATAAGTAAATAGTAATACTTATTACTATGTCTGCAGTGTTCCTCTTGAGGCAACCACAATTTAGTGAAGTATCTTATAAGAAAAAAATTTGCTATTCCATGAATAAACAAGCATATACATTAGTTATTTTAATGAACAGCACATTAATTTTATTTAAATGATAGCATGCTATTTGCAAGTTCTATTTAACAATATATATTGAACATCATTCTATATCATGCATATAAAGCTATGTATGTTGTTTCTTCTTTTTTAGTGTTTCACCATCTCCTTTTTATACCCTTCTCTAAAATATAAACTCTATTTGTTCTAATTACCTTTATAGTTAAAACCTCATTTAATATACATACTTACTATTTTAAAAATTTTATTTACTAAAGTAATTGACAAAATTACTTTATTTCTGCTTCTTATGCCTTCTTCCCCTCCACTGCCCTATTTTACTTATTATATTACTTTTCTTATAACTCTTTGACTTGGATTACCTTATACCTCTACTATTTTATTTATTATATTAAATGATATCTTCTTCCTTTATCAATAAAAGATGAGGAAATCAAAATATTCTACTGCCTCACACAATCATTTCTATGTTGTTGGAGGTTGAAAAAAATTTCTACATTCTACTCTATAATCACAAACCACACATTTCTTTCCACTTTATTTCCAGTACTTTATTTCCAATACCTTCTGCTAGACTTTGTCTATTACTTCTAGTGCTTGAACTTTGTTCCATAATCACTTCTTTCTTTCAGGAAGGTTCATGAGAACTATATAGTCCACAACCAAAATATTATTTTCTTTATACTTGAACAATAATTAAGCTGAGTGTAAAATTATTGGGTCACATTTTTTTTTTCCTTTGGGAACTGAAGACATTGCTTCACTGTCTTGATACTGTTGAGTGATGACAAGGAGAAATCTGAGAAAACTGCAATCTGAGATGTTTTTTTCATCATTACAGGTGAATTGCTTTTATTGCTTGGATGTCTAATGTATTCCTTTTAATTTTGAGTGTAACAATTTAGCTAAGTTTATTGATTGTTATCTGTCATTTTTAGGCCCATTTCTCCTTTCACTGTAATGATTCAAGCCTTCTTTTATTTCTTTAAATCTTTTTGGAATTATATCCTTTATTATTTTTATTTTCCATTGTTTCAGTTCTGTTCCTTAGGGACAACAATTATGCATACGCTGGTTTTATCTGTCTTCTGTGTCTACACTCCTTTTTAACTTTTCATTCTGTTATCTCAGACATGTCCCTTACTATGATTTGGGGTATTAATGTTTGTAGAATTTCCAATTTGACCTTCAATTCTGTAATTTTCTCTCTTCCATGTTTCTTTCCTGAGCTCTTCCATCTCTTGTTTCATCTCTTATGTCTTAATCTATCTTCTCTGAATTTTTGTATCTTTGCTTTGAACCCTTATATTTTTGAACCCTAGAATATTTTTCATCACAATTTTCCTGTTTCATGGATGTCTCTTCACCTGCTTTGGATTTTACTATTTCTTTCTCTTTTATTCTTAATAACACAATTCTCATGCTGGTTCCTTTGGAATTGATTGCCATCTGAATGATGTGAATTCTTCTTTGACTAGCTCTCTGCAGGCCACTCTTGTTGAAGCTGGCAGGGCCCACTCCCAGCAAGTATGTCCCATCCCCATTGCTCCAGACTCTCAGATGTGCCATTGTGATGGCTGGGTTCATGTGCCAACTTGGCCAGTTGATGGTGCTCTGTTGTCTGGTCAAGCAAGCGCTGGCCTAACCATTACTGCAAGGACATTTCATGGCTGGTTAACAAACCAGAAGGCTGGTTTATTAAATCATCAGTCAATTGACTGCATCTGTGGCTGATTATATCAATGAAGGGAGTGTCTTCTGCAATGAGAGAATCCAATCAGTTGGATGTAATCCAATCAGTTGAAGACGTTTAAGGGAGAAGAGAGAGAACTTTCACTTCTTCTTCAGCCAGACAGCCTCTCTTGGGGAGTTCATCAAAGACCTTCACTGGAGTTGCCAGCTCACAGCCTGCCCTACAGAATACAGACCCATGCAATCCCATTGTTGTGTGAGACACTTTTATAAAATCTCATATTTATAGATATCTCCTGTTGGATCTGTTTCCCTAGAGAGCCCTGACTAATACAGCCACCTACCTTGGACAATTGTCCTTTGCCTGAGATCAGTAGCCACCATGTCTCCTCCTGGTATTGTCTTGAAACACAGTTGACTGGGACTGCATTTGGCAACACTCCATCAGAGACTGTGCTTCAGGGTTAGACACATTATTTCATATTATTTAAGATAAAGTTAGGATCTTGATTCTTATTCCCCATGATCTTTTGGTTGGTTACCAAAGCCTCCCTATTTTAAACAAAAACTCAGTATTTATATTTAAAGAGGTCATTAAAAGGTTTATTTACAATGACATGTTATTTGCAACTTTGAGACCATACTACCATTTACATCCATGATAAATTTATCTCCCTTTTTTAAGAAATGACATCATCAGATGACCTAAATGACATTTGAAACTAGCTTTTAATTAACACTGTTTTAGATTAATGTTTTTGAACACAACTTTGTTCAAAATAAGATAAATGAAATATGAGATTTTGTAAGTATTTGAACATAAGGCAGTTTCTGCTTTTCTGAGAGATATTTTGAAGAAAACCTTTGCTTTATATTCAGCATATGTCTTGTTTTTCCTGAACTGCTAAGACGATGAACTGGCTTAAACAACAAGCATTTATTGGCTCACGGTTTCAGTGTCCAGAGATCTAATATCAAGATATCAGCAAGGCTTGCTTTTATCCCAAAGACTGGCATTATGCTGCTGGCTTGCTGGCAATCTTTGGGGTTCCTTGGCTTTCCTGTCACATGGCCATGTCCTCTCCTTTCTCCTCTGGGTCTCCCACTGATTTCCAACTTCTGTCTCCTCCCTGTGATGTTCTGTGACTCTTGCTTCCTGTTTCTTTCTCTTTATAAGGCCTCCGGTAATCCAGATTAAGAGTCAACCTCATTCAGTGGGGCCCTACCTTAATTTAAAATAACATCTTCAAGAGATCCTACATACAATGGGTTCACACCCACAGGAATGCAGGTTAAGAGTGTGTCTAAATTGGAGTACATAAAATTCAATCTACCATATATGATAATAAAAATTTTACTTAGTTTATCCAACCACCCACATTTATGTATAAGTGAAACATGAAAAGTATTTAGTGAAGAGAATGCTGAGCATTCCATAAAAGCATTTAGTAGTAGATTTTCTATCTCTTCTCTTAAAGATAATAGTGATAATGGTGTCCCAATTTGGTAGTGTCTACCATTTCATGAAATTTGCAACAAAATATACCATCAGCAAAGGATGATTTTCATGGGTTCCTGTAATTACTTCTACACACTTGAAGAAATGTCCTGGTATAATTGTATCATGGTCAAGTTTTTTTTTTTCTTCTTCTTTTTTCAATTCTTTGTTCACTTAAGATAGTTAATTGAGAAATATTTTTTTGTGAAATATTTTTTCCTCACTTTGTTGATGCCATGTTTATTATGATTTCATTGAGGCTATATTTATATACAGGTACACATTAATTGTAAAGAAATTCTTTAGATGGAATTGCAAGCCAATAGTTGGCACACTCACCAAGGACAAAGAGGTAATTAATGCTAAACTTTCAATACCAAGAGATCACATATTTCGGCATTTACTTTGAAATCCCCTATAGCGGTTCATTGAGGAACAGAATAAAAATTACTGAAGTTCCTTTAATTTGTAAAAGTCAGCTTTATGTTTAGAGACTGTTGCTGCCCAAAAATTTTGGTTCAGGATATACTGATTTACCAATAGCTGAAGTCAACAACAGAGCATGGGCATCCTCACATACCCATGCCAAGAAGAGACACTGCTTATTATTATGAATAATAATGAGCACTGACTTTTGAGACAAGTCACTGGTCACAAACCCAGGAAATGTCAGTAATGAAAGTGAAGAGAAGAAGGTGGGGTGCAAGGCCCCAATATTTCTTTAAATTTTTCCTTTGTTTCTAAGCAATTGATATAAAGTTCTTATTCAGACTGCATCCATGTATCCCAAATTTTCTCCCAAATCACCATAACTCTAATAAAAAGTCTGTCTGCAGCTTCTGATGTGTGATTACTGATGGCTTTTAAGCTTCACCTTTACCTCTTCCCCTTCTGCCCCACATCTGGGCAACATGTCCAGAAAGCCTGGGTGCTCCCTTCTTTGGTGCCAGTGGGAAGTTCAAGCCACACAGGAGGGGGGATTGTGCATGATGTCCCCTGGATTTGGACAATGTCCAGCTTGTGCATCCTTATGTGGTGGCCCTGTCTTTTGGGGTACTTTTGCATTCATTGTGCATTGCATTATTTTTGTCCCCCACCCATCTTAGATGATTTTATATGGGAACAAAGTCTAAGTTGCATTTCTTTAACACTGGGAAAATATTCAACTGTGTAGGACAATATATGTAGCTTTTTCTCCCTTTGGTGCTCCACCGCCCCTACTACACACACCACACCACATACACAGACACTCGTATACAATCAGTCTTACACAGCAGCACATCTGGCTGAGACAAAGAAAGACCAAAAGTCCAACCAGAATGGATTGTGCATACCCACCGAGGAACATTAGCCAAGTGTACAATTAAGTAAGTGGAAACCACGGATAAAAGGTTCCTAAATTACTAGTGACGCCTTGAATGAATTGCTACAAGAAATATCTGAAAATCACTGGCAAACATCTACTGGTGAACATTAAACCTGGAATGTATTCCACAGCTTTTTAGAAGTACGACCAGGATTTCATAAAGCATGATTATTAATGCACCTGCTTATTATCGCCAATGATAGCCTGCCCTGCTTTCGTGATGTATTGCTCCTTATTGCTGGATCTCTACTGATTTACAATGAGTCATGGACTGTTTCATTATTAAATAAGGAAATTGGGCATGTCTCAGAATATAGAAGCATGTAGAGAAAGACTCCTGAATACAGAAATACGTGCAATCAAGAAGTACTTTCCCAGGCAAATTCTACAGACTTTCAAAGAGTGTGCTAACAAATGCAAAACAAACACGATGTGCCTCAGTACAATTTGCTTTCCACAACATTGAATTATAATTTAGAATAAATGGAAAGAATGAGAATGATTATTGGTGTTGCTGAGCAAGTAGCCAACAGATAAATATTTATGCCGTCTTTTGACTTGTTATTTCTTATTGGTGGCTCAGTTATCAAGCTGCAGTAGCCCAATATCATCTGGCTGACCATTTATTTTTGTTTTTTGCTTGAAAGAATGAATAGCTCTCAGTATGCATAATTTCTCTGTTTTAACATAGATATTATCTGTACTAGAGAATGTAATTATAGAAAATCTATCATAATATGATAATATTGTGACTGCATATATAAATGGAGAGCAAATAAGAGGAGAAATAAAGGATGTTTCTAGAAATGTGATCATAAGAACCATTATTCACACCAAGGAGCTCTTGGAACACAGAATGAGCAAACTTCTCCTCAAAGGGAAAATCATTCTGATTTTAAGGTATCCCAGCATTCTGATTTTCTAAATAAAATGCTAACACAGGATAACCTTAATCATAGAGCCAAAGATGGCCTCTGCCTCCCAGGCCCAGCACTACTTGCTATATGGCCTGCCATATTGCTTGTATGATTTATCAATATGTTTCAGCCAACTCTATAAGGTAGCAAATCCACAGCTGTAGGCCATTGAAGGGAAAAGAAACTCAATTGTTTAATTTTCTTAATGTTAGTTAAAAACTGGCAAGTCTGGGAAAAGTTTAAGTTAGCCATTTGTCATAACTACCTTTGTTTCATCTTCAAAATTTGAGGGTTTACAAAGTAAGGCAATTATTGAGTAACATCATAGATAAGTTTAAGGAAGCATTATTTGTGTTCTATTGTTGCCTGAAGATACATGTAATTATAATGCTGTGCACTGAGTGTATAGGTGATACCCATGATGGCAAACTTTGAAGATCAAAAGCAATGACCTGAATGTGCACCCTTGCAACAAGAAATCCTGCTTATCGGCATTCAAGCTCTGAAAAGAAATCAAATATTTTCATTTCAAATAAAGTGAAATACTGGTCTTAGGGTATATATTTTTAAATTATACCTTGTAAAAGGCATCACACTGTTTTCTGTTGTTTTGTTACTATCAGATGTAACTATATATTAAATATTTTTCATTATAATTATTAAAAAAATTATATACATATATATCAAAGGGCATATAATGTATATGTAAGGCATAAAGAATAAAACAGTAGAGCATGTTACCACTACCCAACTTTGGAAAAACAGAACAAAACCAAAGCCACTGAAGCCCACATACTCTTCTCCAGTCAAACTGCCCTGCCTACCTCCACCACAGGTGACTACTATCCTAAATCATGTATTTATCCTAAATCATGTATTTTTCATTCTTCTTCTCATTTTATTACTTTGTGATTTTATCTCATCTGGAGGAATGCATAAATGAAATCAAATACTGCTTAGTTTTATATATTTTGTGTGTTTATAATTAAACAGAATCACAGTATGATTTTTCTGCTTCTGGCTTTTTTCACTCACTATTATTTTTCCAAGATGTATCCATATTGAAGCATATAGTTAGGGCTTTTATCTCTGCCACATCTCTGTTAATAAGTTATTTTTTCATTTTTCATATTTTATTTGTACTTTTTTCTTTCACCTTGACTAATCTTGTAAAAGACTTGCCTAATTTGTTAGTGTATTCAAAAAGAAAATTTTGTTTTTTTAACCTTCTCTATAGTATCTTTGTTTTATTATACTACTTTTGTTCATATCTTTATTATCTCCTTTCTTCTATTTTTTTGGACTGGTTCTACTGTTCCTTTTCTGGGGACTTAATGTTGAATGCTTACCTCATTCATTTTCAGTGCTGCTTCTTTTCTAATAAAAGCACTATTATTATGGATTTATCATTTATCAAATTATGTCAATTTGTCCTTTATAAATTCTGAAGCTATGTTATAGGGTGCCTACAAGTTTAAAATTGTTGCATCTTTCTGCTGAACTGCATTTTTCATCATTATTTGGTAACCCTCTTTAACCCTAAAATTGCCCCTCCCCCCAAAAAAAATCTGTTTTGCTTGATATCAATGTAGCTGCATCAACTTTGTTTTGAATAGTATTTCTCTGATACTATGTTTTTCTGTTCCTTTACTTTGAAATTTTCTGTTTCCTTAGGTTTGGGGTATGGCACCTGAACCCAGAATTCTAGGCAGAATTCTAGGAATGACCCCTGATGACTCTTTCCTTTGTATAATCCCAAACCCTTCAAATGTGGGGTGGAACCTATGAATACGATGAGCTGCCACTCCCATGATTATGTCAGGTTACATGAAAAAGGAAAATTATCAGGTGGGCCTAATTTAATCATGGGAACTCTTAAAAAGCAGAACAAGTCAGAGGGATCTGAAGCTTGAGGGGGATCAGACATGAGGGAGGCTCTCCATTGCTGAGATGGAGGGAGCCATTTAGAAGGACCTGAAAGGCCAGATCTGAGAGAGTCCCCAGACTCCCAGCCAGAAAAGCAACGGAGACCTCAGGCCTACAGCCACGTGGACCTTAGCTGCACCCACAACCTGAATGAGCAGATTCTTCCCCACGCCCCACAGGTAAATCCAACCTGGCCAACACTGTGATTTCAGGCTTTGTGAGATCTTAAGCAGAAAACCCAGTGGAGGCCACAACACGTCTGATCTACAGAACCATAAACTTATAAATGGTTGTTGTCTTCAGCTACTAAATTTGTTGTAATTTATTAAACAGCAATAGAAACTAATACACAGCATACAGCTGGAATTGTTTAAAACTAAACTGACAATCTTTGTACTTTAACATGAAGTTACACAAATCACGCTTACTAATGTAATTCATTTCTATCACTTCATTTTATAACCTCTATTGCTCATACTTTTCCTTTTTCCCTTCAACACTGCCTTGTTTTGGATGGACTGAGTCTTTATTTTTGTTTCTCCCAATTCAAAGAACTTGTAATGAATGAACTCTGATTCCCTCTTCCCAATTTATATGCAAAATTTCCCCCAAGGTTTGCTTCCAGCTGGCTTTTATTAACCCTTGCTTATTTTTAACAAATAAATCATTATTTCTGTTGTTTTAGTATAATCAGTTTGCTCATATTTAAAAACATATATATATATATATTAGGGGGATTCTGGGAAGATGGCAGCATAGAAAGAAGTGGAAGACTTAGTCTCTCCCAGAACAATTCATAAATGAACAAAAAACCAGTAAATAACCTGGAATAACAGCGGGGAGACAAACGTGACTGTACACTCAACATCCACCAACCTGAATTGGGAGGAATGCCCGAGATCACAGCATAAAATCTGTTAGTAAAACTGCGGACCCGCGCTGAGAGCCGAGAACCTAGAGCTGAGAGCCCCTCCCTCACGGAAGCCGTGCTGTGCACTCTCTCAGCCCAGCTCCAAGTGAGGTTTTAATAATAACTGCTCAATACAGACAGCGAATCCTCAACAAGCAGACAGAGGCTTTTGGTGACAGCTGACCTTGGGAGAATCGGGGGGCATATCTGTCTCAGGATAGGGAGCCCAGAGAAGCGGGTGCTATCTCTGACTGACGGGTGAACCTGGGAGTTTTTCTGTCCCTCGCTTGCTTTCTGTGGAGAAAACCTCAGCTGTTCTCAGCCCGCAAGGCATTGCAGTAAAGACAGCCTCAGACATTCTGCATTCTGAAATGAGCTGAGAGCCCCACGGCACAGCCCAGTGGCCCAGGGCTTCCCTTGAGGGATGGCGCACACTGGTGACGTAGCACAGCATTCCCTCGGCTGAGCTCCTGGAGGATCATGGCTGGGAGGGGGGACCTGCTTGGAGAACCCAGGGACGCTACGCCAAGTCTGGTGGTTTGTGGGACAGCGAGAGAGAGGGTCTGGGGCTGAACTGAAATGAAGGCTTAGACTCTCACGGCGGCCTTTAATCTCCTGGAACCTGGGAGATTTGAACAGTAGAACTGCCCTTCCTCCCTGGCCACCCATACACATGCCCCACATTCAGGGTGGACGGCAACACACCCAAACTGAGTTCTCCAACTGAACCCACAACAATCATTTCCCCACATACCACAGAAAAAAGGTTGAGAACTGACTTGAGGGATATAGGTGACTCACAGATGTCATCTGCTGGTTAGTTAGAGAAAGTGTACATCACCAAACTGTGTCTCTGAAAAATTAGACCAATATCCTTTTTTTTGTTACAACTTGAAAGAACTCTATCAAGCAAAACAAATGCCAAGAGGCCAAAAACAACAGAAAATCTTAATGCATATGATAAAACCAGACAATATGGAGAATCCAGCTCCAAACACCCAAAACAAGATTTCGGAAGAAACACTGTACCTCACACAATTAATCAAAGAACTACAATCAAAGAACGAAAACATGGCAAAGGATTTAAAGGACATCAAGAGGACCATGGCCCAGGATATAAGTGTCATAAAGAAGACCCTAGAAGAGCATAAAGAAGACATTGCAAGAGTAAATAAAAAAATGGAAGATCTTATGGAAATAAAAGAAACTGTTGGCCAAATTAAAAAGATTCTGGATATTCACAATACAAGACTAGAGGAATCTGAACAACATCTCAGTATCCTAGAAATCCACAGAACAGAAAATGAAAGAACAAAAGAAAGAATGGAGAAAAAAATCGAAAAAATCGAAATGGATCTCAGGGATACGATAGATAAAATAAAATGTCCAAACTTAAGACTCATTGGTGTCCCAGAAGGGGAAGGTCTAGAAAGAGTATTCAAAGAAATTGTTGGGGAAAAATTCCCAAACCTTCTACACAATATAAATACACAAAGCATAAATGCCCAGCGAACTCCAAATAGAATAAATCCAAATAAACCCACTCCAAGACATATTCTGATCAGACTCTCAAATACTGAAGAGAAGGAGCAAGTTCTGAAAGCAGCAAGAGAAAAGCAATTCACCACATACACAGGAAACAACATAAGACTAAGTAGTGACTACTCAGCGGCCACTACGGAGGTGAGAAGGCAGTGGCATGACATATTTAAAATTCTGAGAGAGAAAAATTTCCAACCAAGAATACTTTATCCAGCAAAACTCTCCTTCAAATTTGAGGGAGAGCTTAAATTCTTCACAGACAAACAAATGCTGAGAGACTTTGCCAATAAAAGACCTGCCCTACTTCAGATTCTAAAGGAAGCCCTACCAACAGAGAGACAAAGAAAGGAGAAAGAGATATAGAGAATTTTAACAAACATATATAGTACCTTACATCCCAAAGCACCAGGACACTCATTTTTCTCTAGTGATCACAGATCTTTCTCCAGAAGGGACCATAAGCTGGGACATAAAACAAGCCTCAAGAAATTTAAAAAAAAAAAAAAAAAAATTGAATATACTCAAAGAACATTCTCCAACCACAATGGAATACAAATAGAAGTCAAAAATTGTTGAACTGTAACTCCACTATTTACTTCCTACATGATTAAAAAATACACAAACTCTAAGGACAAATCAGTGGTTTTGAACTCAATGTAAAATATGTAATTTTAGACAACTATATAAAGTTGGAGGAATAAAGGAGTATAGGAACATAGTTTACATGTCCTATTGAAGTGAAGGTCGTATCAAAGAAAAACAAGATTGTTATAGATTTAAGAGGTTAATTTTAAGCCCCACAGTAAACACAAAGAAATTATCAGAGAATATGACCATAGGGATGAAAAGTAGAGTCTGGGTTAAGAGAAATGGGGGAAGGGGCAATGGGGAGTTAAGAAATGAGTGTAGGGTTGCTGTTTGAGGTGAAGGGAAATTTCTAGTAATGGATGGTGGGAAAGAGCATTACATCGTTCTAAATGTGATTAATCCCACTAATGGAAGGCTAGGGAGGGGGTGGAATGGGAATATTTAGGCTGTATATATGTTTCCACAACTGAAAAAAGAAAAAAAAAAAAAAAAAGACAGTCTAACTAGACGACAATTGAATGCTAAGGATGAACTTGGATGGGATTGGAGGGTGGAGGACAGGTGCCTCGAAGGGACACAGTTGAGACATAAGGAAAAGGAACTATAGAATGTAAGCATTGTATCATTGTTGGATCTCTTATACTTCTTAACTGCGCTTAATGGAATTACATAAAAGAATGTTCTTGTTCATGGGAAGTACATATGTGAATTACAGTGTATGTTCAAGGATGTGTGCAGCTAACTCTCATATGTTCAGAAGACAGAGCAATAGATGATGGATGATAGGGAGGGAGGGAGGGAGGGAAAGAAATAGCAGGTGTGACAGCATGTTAAAGTTGGTGGATTGAGCTATCGGGGGAGGGGGGTCAGGGTACGATGGAATTCTGTCTATGGGACTAGTATTGTTTTTGCAACTATTCCTGTAACTTTGAATTCATTTCAAAATAAAAAAAAAACATATTAAAAAATTATTTGTTCTTAAATTTCTCCTTGCGTGTCAGCTTGCCTTTTTAAGAGCCTTTTTTTTCTTACTTGTAACTTTACCTCGAGACTTAGTTATTAGTGATCAACTTTATTTTTTGCTTTTTCTGAAAATGTCCACTTGGCTCCAGTCCCAAGAGAGTTTTTATGGGGTGTCCTATTCTAAGATAATGTTCCCTTAGCATATAGAAACTCTTCTCCCAGCCTTCGTTGCTACTAACTAGAAATCAGTTATCTGTCAATTCTTTACAGGTAACTTGTTTTGTTCTCTTGCTACTTTAAGTGTTGTTTCTTTTCTCCTTTGATATTAAATAGCTTCACTCTCACATGCCTAATTAGAGACTTTTTCCTGTTTTAATTCATGGTGATTCCTAAATCTGAGGATTCATAAATTTAATTAGGGACACATATATGTTTTTTTCTTCAACTATTGCTTCTTCCGCTCTATTTTCTCCTTCTGGAACTCTGATCAGATGCATATTAGAGCTTCTCATTTCATGTCTCTTACTTTCGTTTAGATATTTTCCATTTCTTTATTTGTGCTTCATTATGGAAGAAATATTTATCCAGATGTATTTTATACTAATTATCTCACTTCATCTAAGATGCTCTTTAACCCAACAACTGTACTTCTTATTTCAATTATTATATATTTTTAGTTCTTCAGGTTCTGTTTTAGTCATTTTTCAAATAACCTAGTCTCTCATTCCTTATTTGCATTTTCAATTCCCTCTTTATTTAAATGTTATTTTATGTTCTATATTGAAAATTCTAATAACTGAAGTCTGTAGGGTCTGATTCTGCTAGCTGTATTTTCTGCTGTTTTTCATGATGCTTATTTCCTTTGTGAATAGTGATTTTCAATTATGTAGGCATGTTTATTGGTACTTTATTGCTATGTAGCCACTTTATTGTTACAAAGTATCTATGGAGATATTTTAAAGACTGATTTGTGCATTGTTTCCTCCAAAGAGAATATTTGCTTGGTGCTGTGAAGGACCTAAAGATACCTCCAACCGGGGATCATGTTAAATTAATTCTTAGTGTGGAGCTTTTCAAAACATGCGATAGTGAGAATTTGGGCCATACACCTACTAGAAGAGCCTCTTGTAGTTATAAATTTCATTTTCTCCACTCTAGAACTATGGAAAGACAATCAAGTTTTCAAGGCCCCCCCTCCCCCAATTAGGGCATTTTTTTAAAAGTCAATCCTTTCACTAAGAGTGTAACCTTTCGGGTTCCTGGCTTTATTTGGCTGTTTCTATTTGACAGCATATCTTGCTGGGCCTACTTTTGTTTTTACCTGTCCTCCACCTGAAAGTAAAATCAAGGGCTCTATCTAAGTCATTAATAATTGCCAGATGCCCTCAGGCCAGTCACTGCCTCACTGGATTTGATTCGCACTTTCTTTTTGCTCTCTAAGGGAATCCTTCCCTTTCCTAAGCAAAACCATGGATTTGAAAAGATTGCTATTTTTAAATATGTTTGATTTTGAAAATATTTCATAGCCAGAATATTCACATGTTTTGTATTGAGAGGTTGTTGCTGTTGTGTTTTGCTTTTTCCTAATTATCTAGTCCCTTATTTCCAATACAGAGTAAAGAGCTAAAATTTTCCACACTCCGTTACAACCACTTGAGCATTATATAAGGCAAGATGCTTTAACAAAGAATTCAAGTTTTCATCATTAATCCTAGAAAGACATGATTACTACCTAGAGAGAATTAATTCTAGAAAGAATAAAGATACTCAATAATTTTCAAAAGGTCTACAACAAAATAAGCCCTATAAATTTGTTTGTTATTGTATCTACAAGTTTAGCGCCTGCCTACACTTGAAAAATACCGTCCCTTCCCCACACACACCTCATTTCTACACTTACTTTTCTGAAGAAGGGAAAAGTCTAATTGAGGTTTCACTTTGTACCCTTGAGGCCTAACATATGTTTATCAGTAACCAATGAATCTGTATTTTCTCCTTGATCTAGGCATTACTATGTTCTCAGTTTTATACAACAGTAATCTGCAGTTTGGAGAAGCTTGATAACTTGCTCAAGGTAACAACCTGTCAGAGCCAGGATGCAAATGAAATGCAGGCATGCTGCACTTCAAAGTTCAAGTTCTTAGCCAATGAACTGTGTGTTTACTTCATATGTAGTTACAGTGTTTTACTCAAACTAAAAATTTAATTTCTACTTTCAGAATTTTTTTGTTCACTCAATGCATTCAGCCAATACTTCACACTCACTAGATATTCAACAATTTTCAAAGCACTCAGAATACCAGTTCATTTATACTCATAGCCATTCAGGGTGGGGCAGTTTTGACAATCTTCATTTAACAAATGGTGAAGCAGACACAGAGAAGTTTCATGACTTGCACACTTATACTTGAATTTGGAAAATGATACTTTCCATATGAAAGCACCAATAACACTGGGTGTCCAGTATGTCCTAAAATAGCATAAACAGAGCAGGAGGAATGGGGCCACGCCCAGGTGCGGAGGGCCTGGGAGACCGTATGTGGCCCCCAGTCTGCTACTGAAGATGCCACTGAGAGGGAGGGAATGAGGCTGGCAGGCAATCATTCTACTCCCTCTCCTCCCAAACCCACTCCCCACATTACTGGCATTCTCCTCTAAGATTGGTATATCTTATTTGAGGAAATGTTCATAAAAATTAGTGTGATTTCTATGTTAAGGATGTAAAAACTATGAAGAAACATCTCAGAGACACAGTTTAGAGTCAATCTTACCCTTATACATTAATTTTTATGTTTAAAGCTGACTCTGATCATAAATACATAATTAATATTTGTATTCCTTTACTCTTTTATGTTTGGCCACAGGATTTGGAAAATGATTGTTTTATAGTATTTAGTCATCATTTTCCTTTTTATGGTTTTTTGTCACCATACACTGATGTATTCCTTTATTTATAGGAAGGAATAAAGGTGCTGGTTGAGCCCCACTTCAGCAATGTCCAATTTACTAAATACTCTCTGATCACTAGCTCTGTGACCATCTACCAAGCACTGTAATGGTTCAATGACTCCCTTCAGATTGCTTGTCCCTTTAATGGGATTGGTGAGCCCTGCGTCCCCCACAAGATCATCGCGGAGCCTGGAGGTGATACTATTTTAAATGATCCAATAGGTAAGGTTATTATTGTATAAGGTGAGTGTAACAGAGTGTAGCAACCCGTGGCCTAAGCAAAACAGCCCTGCAGATCATTGGTGCACAGCAGTCTGCATGACCTAGGCAGCAAAATGTTTAACCTATTGTCTTTCTAAGACAGTAAAGAAAAAAAAGGGTAAATTGACCTTAAAATGTAACTTTATGCAAGCAGGCAGGAAGTGAGAGGCTCAGTCTCACAAAAAGAGCAAAACGTAATTGTTCAAGTGTTATTCTAGTCCTTCCCTCACCACCCCCCAGGTCAGAATGACCTATTCCTGCATCTATGCTCCCCCCACCCTTAGGAGGGCCTTTGTCTTAAACCCTTACAAAAGGCTTTCTGCCATTTTTGCATCGGCTCAGTCATCTTCCCTGCAAATGCTATGCCTGCCTGGCCTGAGAGAGCTGTCATGATCTCTCCACGACTTCTCACCCTGTAAGTAAGCCCTGAATAAATGTTCATGTATCAGAAAATGCTTGTTGTCTTCTTTGGCCTCTGGACTGGCATGGCCCTCTTGGGCTGCAACACAGAGTCCCTGCCCTGAAGGAATTCAGAGTCAGGCAATGGAGTATACTCTAATCATTTTGGTGAAAGAAAAAAATGTCAACTGTAGGCATTACTACAGGTCTACCATCTCTTGTCCATACTTATTAGGGCCAAATACATTTTAGAATTTACAATTGTTCTAATTCTGTAAGTGGAACATAGTATATACACAATAAATCAGGTAATACTTCCATAACAAAACATATTCATGTTTCTGGAATAAAACATAACTATTCACACTAGTCAGCATAAGGAAAGAGAATTAATAGCCTCATGTCGGTTCAGATCTGGTTTTATTACCAACTGTATTAAGGCAGGGCAGGTTTTTTCAGAGAGTGAGTTATGAAATCAGTATTTTGTTTTTCAAAGCTTTTGTGCTTTCTGAATTGTGGATAATTGACAGCAACTAATTTTGCTCTCTCTCCTACTCCACATATTTCTTACATTTTTCTAAATATGAAGTTAAATAAGTTCTCTTTCCATAGTAATTCGAAGCCATTGCCCAAGGGATTCCGATCTATTTGTCTGAAGTAGAATCCAGGATTCTGTATTTTCCCCAATGTCCAACAAGTGACTTGCTACACACCCGTCTTAGTATGCCAGGACTGCTAAAACAAATACCACAGGCTAGTTGGCTTAAACAATAGTAATTTATTTTCTCACAGTTTTGGAGGCTAGAAGTCCAGAATCCGAGTTGTTGGTCAGGTCATGCCTCCTCTGAAGTCTGCAGCAGGCTGTTGGCGGCCTGCCAGCAGCCCATAACTCAGTCTCTGCCTGTTGTGTGGCTGTGTGTCTCCTTCTGTCTTTACTGACTCTGTTATTGTCTTTGGCTTTTAAGGGCTCCAGTCATATTGGATTAAGGCCTACCCTGATTCACTTTGGCCTCACCTTAACTAATAAGCTCTTCAAAGATCCTATTTACAAATGAATTCACTTCCACAAGGTCAGATGTTAGGACTTGCACATGTCTTTGTGGGGGACCTGATTCAATCCATAACAATACCTCTCACTGAGAGCCATGGTTTGAAGAGATACTATACTAACATATGTTTGCTTCATATCTATGTTGTCTAAAAGCATAAGATAATCAAGAAACAATAAAATATTAATAATAAATTATTAATCCCCCAAATCCAAAGTTGTTTTTTCCAAAGCTTCAGAGTTTAGATGCTGCATTTTTAAAATTTTAGGAGATGATGAAAATGGGTTGTACATTTTATTAAACTCTTTATTTTGAATTGCTGTTTTAATTATTATTACTTTGCTTAGTTGGACACTTCCAGAGTCTGAATCCATACTGTGTGCATAGATGATGTAGGGCAATCTTTTGGTCTACAGTTGGTCCTGTTTGTCATTTCTGAGCATTTAACAGAGAAATTTAATCAGCTTTTGTCACAGAACTGTGAACCTTCTGTCAAAAAATCATGGTTGTTGCTTAAAAACAGATAAACCTAGCATTTTATACAATTGTTAGTCATCTTATCTAGCATATAATATCCAAGAATTTAGAAAGTATTATATAAAGTCTAGATTTTTATTTATAAATTAAATCTAATTTTGCTAAAAAAAAAAATTTCTAAATCCCATTATAGTGATGCAGACAAGTCAATTTTGACAGCACTTCTAAGTTTTTTTTCCTTTAATATGTTGCTGCTTTTCTTTGCCTATTTAAAGTTTCTGAAGCTTTTTCCTTTTACAATTACACAAAAGACCTTTAAACATTGCAGATCACTAAGAATGTTGTTTTATTCTGGAGGAAGAGTAAGGCAGTGTTTTATTTTTTTCTTTCAGGTATAGCATGCCATCATCTCCTTTTGCATGTTACAAACAAGCATGGTAACATGAACATAAGGTAAAATACCTTTATTTACCAGAGTATCCTACTGTAAAGAAACAAATCTAACATTCTTTTAGTGTCTATAGCTTATCAAAGCCATTCTCACAAATCTCTCCATATTTTTTTTCACTGCAATAGCTAATCCTGTCATACTGCAGAGAGATTTTCTGAAATAATATTTGATTGAAAAAAAGATTCCAAGCAAATAGATATTTGAAATAAGTATTCAATCCATTCCTCATTACCGCAATTATGTGGACATGGGAGTTGTTTATTCATTTATTAATAAACATTTATTAAGAATTTCCTATATGCTAAAGCACTATCCTAGATTCTTGAGCTATATCAATGAAAACAGGAAACACACACACACATAAATTGCTGAGTTTACATTAGAGTGGGGGAGACAAAAAATAAACAATCACCATAATAAATAAATTACATAGTATGATAGAAGGTGATAAGTGAACATGGTAAAAAGATAAACTTGACAATGGTAAAGCAGATTGGGAGTGCCAGTGGCAGGTGGGGAGGTTAGGGTAGATTTCATTGAGGATGTGACATTTGAGCAAAATTGGACAGCAGGTAGGAGATACTACGTACAAAATGCAGAGCAGCAGGGGAAAGGAACTTGTCATTAAAGTCTGTTGGTACTCTCTATTCATCCACTGACCTCTGAAGACAAGAGTCAAGAAGCAGCTGGTGCTGGATGAGCAGCTTCTTGGCCTTCTTGCCCCCAGGAATGCAGAGTTTGGGCTGAGTTGCCCTAGATACAAAGATAATTTGTCAACACTCTCAGATTCTGTCTCTTTAGCAACATAAAGCGTCCTTGAATCAGTTAAGGAATAAGATGTAGCAAGACTGAAACCAGTACCAGAAGAACATAAGGAAAAATTGAAACAGGATTAGTGGCAAATGTTAAGCAGAAAAGTAAAGCCAAAGTCATTTATTGGATGTTCAAATGGAAGATGACCGAAGTCACTGGAATAGAAAACAGAACTGCAGGCCTACAGGAGGAGACCAAATTAGGAACATGTAAAATTAGATAAAGAGATGAAAGTAGCAAACATTGGCCAGCTTATTAATGTGATCTTTAAGGCATGGGTATATGCCTTCCTGCCTCATTAAGGCCTTCCTAATTATTTTACAGTAATAGCCACCTTTCTGATGTTATAGCAGAGGCTTCTGTATGCACCTTCTCCAAACTTTCTTAATCCCATTCTTGGATCCATCTGAAAAAGGATTTAATTTCATCAGCTTCTTTGAAATAGAAAGTTAGTCATCTCTATTTTCCTTTGGACCAGATATTTTAGACTTAGTGGGTAGACGGATTAATGCTGACTAAACCATTGGTTAGAGCTCTGTATGTGAAGTCGGTTAGGATAGCACGGAGGGTTTCCTACTCAACACTCTTGTTTACTGTACTCTTACATGAAATAGCCATCTTAAAAAATACTGATGGTCAAAGAGGATTAGATAAGGGCAGTAGATGATTGATCCACAAACATCAGGATGAATTGCTCTACCTGAGAAGCCATCTGCTCCTTTGTTTGATGAATTTTATTTATGCCTCAAGACCTGGCACAAATGCAACATATCTGTTGCCCCCATTAGACTACGAGCTCTTCCAGACAGAGGTTCCATCTTATTCAACCTTAATTCCCCACTCCTCCTTGGCAAAAAACATTACTTGAAAAGATATTATTGAGTGCCCAGCATTAAAACTATGTGGCCCTTGCCCTTCAGGGACTCTCAAATATTTGATAAATGATTGAATGAACAAATGAAAATTAGGCTAATAGCATTAGCCTGGAAGGATATAAAATAAGCAACTCCACCTAAAACTACTCTTACAGGACATAACATAAATACATTTTTAAAAGTTGAAAATGATAATTCTGCCTTAACAAATGTATAGATAAAGAACAGATGAAAATATTAAAGATTGATGGTCTTGATTTTTTCCCATTTACTTTTGTCCGTCTTGATTAGACTGAAATGGGGGGAAATAAATATGCAAATATATAATTCTGGATACAACTAAAAAGCAAATATACGTTAAATACTTTTAAGAAGCCACCCTAGTGAGAGCTCGTCTGTGCAAGAAACTAATATAACCTAGAAAACTTGTTTGCTTTGAGAATTAAATAAGGATGCCTAATTCTAAAATTACTCCTCATTTAGCAAAAGATTATTTTATACATACTCCCAGTTTCTCCCATTGTTCAGATCACTCCCGAGGAGTCAGTTAGGCATACTTAAAGACAAGGTAACTCCTTCAGTCCCACGGGAACCACTACCAAGAAGTACTCTAGTGAACTGAAATTTTAATGTATTTCCAAAGCATCGAGCATACCCTCCAAACAACAATGCTTTGGGAGATTGGAGATAAAATTCATTTTGCTTTTTCAGTACCACTATTATCTAATATCTTTTACAAATTCCTAACTTTTGTCCCTTTATATTTTCTTTTGCAGGGTTAGTATGAAGCAAAGGTTGCTAAAGTAGACTTTCTATTAGGTATGGTAAATGTAGTCTTTCTGGATATGCAATGCAGCAGCTCAAAATTAGGTTTAAATTTTAAATTACAAGATTTTTTTAAACATGTGCTTCTTACAAAAATAGTTTATTGTGATAGCAAATCATTCTCATTTTCACCTACCCCTTTCCATAGGAAAACTGGTTAAATTAGACACCACATATGGAGATGTTTGGTGATAAGTAATTCATACATGCCAGCCTCCCTCTTTCCTTGTGCATTTAACAACTCAGAGAAAATTTGCAAAGTTGACAATCAATTAAACAAACAAGTTGTTAAATGAAGAATACCGTTCTCACTAGACTAACCTTTCTTGGTTTGCCAACCCTAGGTTCCTAGAGGATAAAATGTTCTGATTACTTTCATTGAGGCATAAGGTTCATCGGGATAGGCAAGTCAACAGGGGTTCCTTGACTCAGCTGTCAGTGCTGGTCCTGAAAGGGCTGCACTTCATATCTTTAAGTGCAGATGTCAAAAGCCTAACAACACCTCATTATCAGGACACCCAAAGGCCCTTTTCACAAAAGTGGAGGTTTTGGCAGAGGGTCTAGCCAAATCATCTGCTGATCATCCTGCATTCCATCTGTTGAAAGAGCCTTAGGGATTCCTAATGGATATATATCACTTTCTGCCTCAGACTGCTGCAGAACATTCTGGTGACCTGTTTTAAACGTGCTGCTTTGTGTCAGAGTGTGTAGCATGTGAGAAAAGGCACTAATGATAACCCTATAAGAAAGTAACTGTTGTGACCCTCTCTCTCTAGCTAAGCCAACTTGCCAGGTGAAATCACTGCCCTCCCCACTACGTGGGATCTTACACCCAAGGGAGCAAATCTCCCTGGCAACATGGAATATGACTCCCGGGGAGGACTCTAGACCCAGCATCATGGGATGGAGGACATCTTCTTGACCAAAAGGGGGATGTGAAAGGAAATGAAATAAGCTTCAGTGGCAGAGAGATTCCAAAAGGAGCCGAGGGGTCACTCTGGTGGGCACTCTTACAGACAATATAGACAACCATTTTTAGGTTCTAATGAATTCGAATAGCTAGCAGCAAATACCTGAAACTATCAAACTACAACGCAGAACCCATGAATCTTGAAGATGGTTGTATAAAAATGTAGCTCACGAGGGGTAACAATGTGATTGGAAAAGCCATATGGACCATACTCCCCTTTGTCCAGATGGATGAGTAGAAAAATGGGGGCAAAAAAAGGCACCCAGTGTTCTTTTTTACTTTAATTGTTCCTTTTCACTTTAATTTTTATTCTTATTATTTTTGTGTGTGTGGTAATGAAAATGTTCAAAAATTAACTTTGGTGATGAACACACAACTATATAATGGTACTGTGAACAACTGAATATATGCTTTGTATGACTGCATCGTATGTGAATATATCTCAATAAAAATGAATGTAAAAAAATCTGCTTTTATACATATTAGGTTGGTCTGAGAAGGAGCAGGAGATCTATATAAACTGCTTTGCCTCAGACATCAGCAGGGTTATTTCATCATGTTAAACAGAAGTGGGAAAATCATTAAACATGACCCTAAATCCATGATTCCACAGAGCAGAGACCCTCTACTGATTCAGGGCATAGAGCACCAGGAAGGCTGTGCTGTTCACAGCACATAGTGAAATTACTGGGATGTTTGTTATATGAACAAGTAATAATTTTACTTATGGATAAAACATGATTAAATTGTAGATAGGCAATATAAATTCACAAACATAAACATGAGTTCGTGAAAACAAAGGTTTTTGCTTCTTAGCAACAATGTCTTTTCCTGAGTTTCTGAAATTGTAAATAACTTGTTTTTCTCTTGTTGTTTTATGAACTGGCTCTTCCCAGAAGACAAGCACTAGCAGGTGGCAACAGTATGAAAAGTAATTTATAAGATAAATCTTAAAATCAGGAGTTTTAAATGACTGTAGTTTTTTCTGTAAATTGGCAAAAAAAGTCATTGCCTAATTTTGGTGATTGAACATTGTAGTGCATCTTGTTGACCTTAACCTGAGAGCCATTGTTCATTCAATCATTGTTTCAACAATCATGTTTTACATGACTAACAGTGCCAGATACCGTACTATCACTGAAGATCCCAAGACATGAAACCTTATAAAAAAGAATTTATAGGTAAGGAGTGTGACAGACAGGTAAGTCAATGACTATCAATGTGAAATGTTCAATGACAGCGGTATGTGCATGCTACTATGGCAGCACAGAACAAGAACATCTGAACCATATCATATCACTTATTAAACTTACTGGACAAGATAGAGGAACATGAGTTTCATGTGGTACAATGAAAAAATAATGATGGTGGTGATGATGATGGTGGTGTGAGTGTGGCAGAGATGGCAAGCTATCCAACAAAACTTTGTGCTCTCCTTTACCAAGTATTGAGTTAACACTGGGAAGTGGCTGCTCAGCCAGGAGCCACATTTACGTGCCCTCCTTGCATCTAGGGAGGCCATGTGATTAGTTCTCACCAATGGAATCTGAGTTGAAATGATTTATTTCACTTCTAGGCAGTGGTGGTTATGAAGTGGGTGAGCCTTGTCCCCCCCCTCCTTTTTTTTTAACTTCTTTCTAGATAAAGACAACACTGAGGCCTTAAGGGATGGCTGAACCACCAGATTAAAAAATCCTGAATCACAATTTGGAGGAATGCTGCCTGCAAACGAGGACAGGCCTCACTTTGTTACACAGCAAAGACATCTGGGGGTTGTTATTGCAGCTAGTATTTCCCAAAATAACACAATGATGAAGATAGCTAGCATTAATTATACTTACTCTGTGTCAGGCTTTATACCAAGCTATTCACGTACGCTGTCCCATTTAAAGTGTATCCCAGACCCGGAGAGGTAGGTATGTATCCTCCTTTAGAGGTAAGAAAACTATAATTTGGAAGGATTAAGTAATTTATCAAAGGCAATAAATGCTAAACTTTTTATGTGGTAGGTTTTACGATAATGACTACGATCTTTGACTTTTCAAACCATGCTCTTACTACAATGTGATCTTTCCAGGTTTGAAATTGGTTGAATGACCTTATCCAAAGAGTTTGATTAATGAAATGATGCCTACCTAGAGGGAATGCTGAAGTTTAATATAACAATCAATAAATTAGATGAAGATACTCAGATACTCAGGTTCTGTGCATCAAACCTGCAGGTGGCAGGAAGCTGGCAGAGATAAGTAGGCTCGATGAGAGAAAAAGATCACCTCACTCCTGCTGCTTCATCCAGAACTGTGCGACTTCAAGGTCCTTGTACTTCTTTGAATCTCTCTTTAATCATCAAATAACTTGTTCCTTCTCCCTGAAACTGCATGCCCCTGCTGATATTGCCCCCTCTTCAATCTGTTGGCATATTTTCATTCTTCATGTGCTACTGCTTTTTTCAGAGGTGCTGTTTTAGTTTGCTAAGCTGCTCAAAGCAAATACCATGAAATGCATTGATCTTAGCTACGGGAATTTATTAGCTTACAAGCATACAGTTTTTAAACATGAAAATGTTCAAATCTATGCATCATCAAGATGACGTTTTCTTCCTAAGACTGTGTTCTGGTTTGCTAATGTTGCCGTTATGCAAAATACCAGAAATGGATTGGCTTTTATAAAGGTGGTTTATTTGGTTACAAAGCTACACTCTGAAGGCCATGAAAATGTCCAAATTAAGGCATCAACACAAGTGTACCTTCACTGAAGGAAGGCCAACGGCGTCTGGAAAACCTCTGTTAGCTGGAAGGCCCGTGGCTGGTGTCTGCTGATCCCGGGTTGTGTTCCAGCTCCTCTCTCAGCTCCTGTGTGTGCTTCAAATTGTTTCTCTTGGGGCATTTTGTCCTCTCTTAGCTTCTCTGGAGCAAACTCTGGGCTGGTGTAAGTCTGCTTTCAATGGCCGTCTCCAAGATGTCTCTCTCAGTTGTTCTCCAAAATGTCACTCACAACTGTTCTGAGGTCCTTCTGTTTGTGAGCTCTTTTATGGGATTCCAGTGATTAAATCAAGATCTACCTTGAATGGGCAGGGTCAATATCTCCATGGAAATTATCCAATCAAATGTTTCACTCACAGTTGATTGAGTCACTCCTCCATGGAAACACTCAATCAAAGGATTCCAACCTAATCAACACTCATACATCTGCCCCCCCACAAGGTTGCATCAAAGAACATGGTGTTTTGGGGGACATAATATATCCAAACCAGCACAGACTGGCTGCCTGCACTCCTGGACCCCTCCACCACATGGCAAGGCACATGGTGGTGTCTGCTGGTCTCTCCCTTCGCTTCTGGGTTTCCTTGCTTCCTCTCTGTCTGAATTTCATTTTTTTATTAAGGATTCCAGTAAGTGGATGAAGACCCACCTGAATGGGGTAGGTCCCAACTTAAGTAGCTTTACCCAAATATCCTACTTACAATGGGCCCACATCAGGAATGGATTAACTTTAAGAACATGCTTTTCTAGGGCACAGACATCTTCAAACCACCACAGATGCCTTACCTGACCTCCTCATTTTAGGCCAGGATTTTTTGGCATGTGTTCCCATCAGACAAACTTTTGTAAGATGCTTATCAAAACATTAAACACACTTTGTTTTTCTTGCTAAATTGTAAACTCCATATAATCAAGAACCATGTGTATCATTATAAGTGTATCCCAGAAACTAACACAGTGCAAGTTACAAATAGGTATTCAATAATTTTCTGTTAAGTGATAGAAAGAATAGATAAATGAATGACTACATTAAGGGTATTAAAATTCTGGACTAAGAAAATCCAAACTAGAGAAAGAAATTTAATGACAGAATTTCATTGCCATGCTTTATATTAAAGAAAAGAAATAAAATAAAAGCACATAAGTCATGAAATAGTTAAGTGTATTAGAACAGTGGGTAGCAAACATTTTCTGTAAATGTTCAGATGGTAGATAGTTTAGGCTTTTCAGGCCAAACAGTCTCTGTCAGAATTTCTCAACTCTGCCACTGTAGCACAAAAGCAGCCACAGAAAATATGTAAACAAATGAGTGTGGCATTTTCCAATAAAACATTTTCTTTACAAAAACCGATGATGGAGGTGGGGCAAGATGGTGGCATAGGGAGGTGTGGAATTTAGTTAGTCCCCTAGAACAACTATCAAATAGTTAGGGACAACTAGTAAATAATCTGGAACAAATGTTGAGGGGACTTCTGGGACCAGACAACATCATACACCAGTCTAGAATGGGTGAAACAGCTGAGATCACAGCATAGAACTGTAAGTAAAGCTCCCCGAACTGTGGAGCTGGCATCCCTCTTCCATTGGCATGGCAGGCTGATTTGGAACATGTGGGAAAAAGAAGCAGTCCCTGCCAGGAGTACAGAAATGCAGCTCAACCAGGCTCCAATTGTGGTTTTAATTAACTACTTTGAACTACTAAATACAACCTATGAGCACAGGAGGGGGTTGAAGGAATAAAAACAGAGGCTTTTGGAGTCAGCTGAGCTTAGAGGACTGGAGAAGGACTGTGTCCCAAGAAAAGGGGAACAAAGAACTAGGTACCAACTCCAGTTCTTGCCTGGTGAACTGGAGGGCTGAGGTCTGGCTCTGAAAAGGGGACTTTTTTCTTTCTTTTTTCCTTCTTTTCTCTCATTCTAAGTAGCTCATTAGAGAAAGCCTCAGGCATTTTCAATTCTCAGCACTGACCCAGGCAAGGGTAGAGTTAAGACAGTCAGAGAGTCAAAGGAAAACCTCAACTGTAGGAGATAATTCCCTAACGGGAATATTTTCCCTAAGAAAAGGGGGAGGTGGGGCCCAGCTGAAGTGCCAGCTTTTCCTCAGAAAACTCAGACCCCAGGGCCTGGGGGGAGAGGGGGACCAGAAACAGTTTAAGCTTGGCTTCTGACATCCTTGGGCCCTGGCCAGGACAGGGTCCACTGAGAATTAAAGGCATGCACTTCTTTACACAAGTGGGGAGCTGTGGGCTGACAAGTGCTACCTCCAGGGCAGGATAGGAAAAGCAGAGAGTCTAGAGGACTCACAGGAAATCCGACAACTTTATGGGTCTCATCCTCAGGGAAACCTGATACAAATTACACCCTCCTGAGACCAGAGACTGTCTGGGCTGAGATAATATGGTTGGGGTAATCAAGAAAACCATATGCCTAGACAACAGAAAATGACAAATCACACTAGGAAAAATGAAGATATGGTCCAGTCAAAAGAACAAAGTTACACTTCAAATGAGATGCAGTTGTTAAAACTAATTAAAGATCTTCAAACAAACATGCTAAATCAATTCAAAAATCAAATCAATGAATTGAAGGAAGATATGGAAAAAGTGATGAAGGATGTAAAGAAGATATTGGGCAAACATAAGGAAGAACTTGAAAGTTTGAAAAAACAATATGCAGAACTTATGAGAATGAAAGGCACAATAGAAGAGATGAAAAACACAATGGGGACATACAACAGCAGATTTGAAGAGGCAGAAGAAAGGATTCATGAACTACAGGATGGAACATCTGAAATCCTACACAAAGAAGAACAGATAAGGAAAAGAACTGAAAACTATAAACAGGGTCTCAGGGAAATGAATGACAACATAAAGCACATGAGTATACATGTCATGGGTGTCCCAGAAGGAAAATAGAAGGGAAAATGGGCAGAAAGAATAATGGAGGAAATAATCACTGAAAATTTCCCATCTCTTATGAAAGACATAAAATTACAGATCCAAGAAGCACAGCATACCCCAAACAGAATAGATCCAAGAGACTGACCCCATACACTTAATAATCAGATTATCAAATGCCAAATACAAAGAGAGAATTCTGAAAGCAGCAAAAGAAAAGCAACCCATCACATACAAAGGAAGCTTGATAAGATTATGTGTGGATTGCTCAGTAGAAAACATGGAGGCAAGAAGGCAGTGGTATGAGATATTTAAGATGCTGAAACAGAAAAACTGCCTACCAAGAATTTTATATCCAGAAAACTGTCCTTCAAAAATGAGGGAGAGTTTAAAATATTTTCAGACAAACAGACATTGAGCATGTTTTTGAACAAGATACCTGCTCTACAAGAAATACAAAAGGGAGCACTACAGGCAGATAGGAAAAGAGAGAAAAGACAGGAGAGAGAGGTTTGGTGAAGAGTGTAGAAATGAAGTCATCAGTAAGGGTAAAAAGAGAAAGAGGAAAAAAAATAAAAATAAAATAAGATATGACATATAAAATCCAAACGATAAAATGGTAGACAGTAGACATTATGTTGAGTGAAATTAGCCAAAAAGAAAAGGATGAATACTGTATGGTCTCACTAATACAAACTAATATTGATGAGCAAAATTTGAGGTTATCAAGAGACAGAAAGAGGTTAGAGTTCGGGCATTTGATGCTGAAGGAGTATAGAAGGTTCAACAGGATTGACTGTGTAGAGACAGAATGGAATGGAAAGCATAATGTAGTGTGTAATGGTAGCAACGTACTGTAAGTACTCTGAACAAAGATGAATGTGAATACAGTTGAAAGAGGAAGGCTAGGGGCATGTATGACACCAGAAGGAAAGATAGGAGATAAAAACTGGGATCGCATAACTTAGCAAAACCTAGTATGGTCTATGATGGTGATTAAACTTACAAATATAAGAATGTTTTTACATGAGGAAGAAAAAATGAATGTCAACTTTGCAACGTGTTAAAAATGGTGAAGTATTGGGGAAAAATACAATCAATGCAAACTAAAGTCTACAGTTAACAGTAACATTGTTATATGCTGCCACTAATTGTAACAAAAGCAATATACAAAAGCTAAATATCTATAAGAGTGGGATATAAGGGACTGATATGGAATTCTTGATGGTGGTGTTGTTGTTTGACCTTTTTATTGCATTTTATTTTATTTTTATTTTTCTTCTATCTTCTATATTTTTATTCTTCATTTTGTTTTCTCCTTTTCCTCTTGCTTCACAGAAGAAATGGAAATGTCCTCATATAGAATGTGGTGGTGAATGCATAATTATGCGATTATACTGGAAATCAGTGATTGTTTACTTAGGATGGATTGTATGGTATGTGAATAAAACCATCTAAAAAATAAACAGAGGTATACAAGTGCTGGAGAAAATGTGGAGAGAGGGATGTACCTATTCCCTGTGGGTAGGGAAGTAGAATGGCACATCCCAGCTGGAGATCGGTGTGGTGATTCCAAAGGAAGCTAAGCATGGGGTTGCCATATGCTCCTGCAACCCTGTTATTGGGTATAAACTTGAAAGAACAGAGAGAAGGGATGTAAATGAATATTTGCACACTGGAGTTTATGACAGCATATTCAAAATTCACAATGGATGGAGGTGGCCTAAGGGGTACAATGACTGATGTGGTGTACACATACAATGGAATATTGAGCTGCTACAAGAAGGAATGAAATTGTGCGGTATGCAACTAGTAAATAAACACTGAGGACAATGTGTGGAATGAAATAAACCAGAAATGAAAAGACAAACATTATAAGGCTTCACTAATATGGACTAACTATAATGTGCAATCTCAGAATTAAATCTGACAGCATAGGTTATCAGGGGAAGGCTTATTGTAAAGGTTCCTAGATTGTAAGCTCTTACAGAAGTCACATCTATTCCTAAGTTTTAATGGCTATTTCTAAATTCTGAGATGCTGAGCTATTTGAGTATAACCTGGTCTGTCCCTGGTACTTCAGGTATTTGTGTGATACCTGAGACTCAGAGGCAGAGTTCGGCAGCTATGAATGTCAATATTACTCCATGCAGCAAATGTTAAAGAGGGTAAAAAAGAGATCAGACTTCAATTAGACATATGAATGAAATGGACTTGATTAGAACTAAGGTAAACCAAACCAAAGGGAAAAGGATGACATTGACTGAGTTCTAAAACCTCAGCTTCTATGTGAGACCAAAGGGAGAGATATTTATTTGGTGCAAAAATCTCCATTTTCTGTAGCACACTATACAATTTAAATTGTATAGTCAGTTTATTCAAACACCATAATTATATGGAACCTTGAATAGGGAGTGAGATCTACTTGGTTTGTACGAGTTAGTGTGAAACCACAGTACTTCCAGGGTAATTTGGGCAGAGAATAAAAAGTATTTGCAAAGCCCTCTTGAGGGGCTGGGGGAAAATGTGAAAATATTAAACTTTCTCACCTGGGGAATTCCTGATATTCTTGCAAGCACTGGGGACAACTATTGTAGTAGGCCAAGCCTTTGATCCTGGGGCTTGCCCTTATGAAGCTTGTTACTGCAAAGGAAAGGCTAAGCCTACTGAAAATTGTCCCTAAGAGTCACCCCCAGAGAACCTCTTTTGTTGCTCAGATGTGGCCTGTCTCCCTAAGCCAGCTCTGCAGGTAAACTCACTGCCTTCCCCACTACATGGGACATGACTCCCAGGGGCATAAATCTCCCTGGCAACATAGGACTTGAATCCCAGGGATGAACTTGGACCTGGCATTGTGGGATTGAGAAAGCCTTCCCGACCAAAAGGGGGAAGAGAAATGAGACAAATAAAGTTTCAGTAGCTGAAAGATCTCAAATGGAGTCAAGAGGTCATTCTGAAGGTTATTATTATGCATTATATAGATATCCCTTTTTGGTTTTTAGGGTATTAGAATAGTGAGAAGGAAATACCCAAAACTGTTGAGCTGTAATCCAGTATCCTTTATTCTTGAAGATGGTCATATAACTACATAGCTTATATGGTGTGCCTGTGTGATTGTAAAAACCTTGTAGCTCCCACTTCCTTTATCCAGTGTATGGACAGATGAGTAGAAAAAAAGGGGGACAAAAAGTAAATGAATAACGGGGGGGAGGTATGAGATGTTTGGAGTATTCCTTTTTACTTTTATTTTTATTCTTATTTTTATTTTTAGGAGAAATGAAAATGTTCAAAAAATTGATTGTGGTGATGAATGCACAACTATATGATGATACAGTGAACAACTGGTAGTACCCTTTGGATGACTGTATGGTATATGAATATATCTCAATAAAATTGCATCTAAAACAATAAGTTTAGATCATAATGTAGAAAAAATGAGGTTCTGCAATTTGTACACAGAGTTAAGTGAATATGGATAAAACATTTTTTGGAAAAAAACTGAAAATAAAACCAAATGTTAGAAGCAATTACTACTGAGTCATAAATGTATGGAAAATCATTTTCTCTTTGAGCTTTTCTGAATTTTCTTAAACACTGGCCATTTCTATTGCATTTAGAAATAAATGCAGAATGATAATGTTAATATTTAGTTAAAAAACATTAACCATATTTAAGTGGAAAGAAAATCCATTCACAATAACTAGTAGAAAATATAGAGAGAACATTGATCAAGAAGGACCTTGTACAATTAAAACTTATGAAAGATATTTTGAAAAGAAACTGAAATACATAACAACACCCAAATAGGATATTTTATGAAAGTAAACCCTTAAAGAGCCAAAAACAAACTGGGAAGTTTTACATGGAAAATCTGACAATTGAAACATTAATATATTTTCTATATTAAGAACTTGCAGGGAATAGAAAGAAAAATTCTGTTCTCTAAGGGATCAAAGGATAAATGTCAGAGACAATTCATGATTACACACATCTGACAAATGTTTGGGAAAATGCACATTCTAAGTCAAAAGAAGGTGGCCAAACTAGACATGAGGACGAATGGCCCCTGATCAAAATAAAAATCACAGTAGAGGTTAAATATAGCAGAATTTATAATGCCAAAAGAACTTCTGAAAATGGTCCTCCAGTGGCTTCTCACTGTCCCTCATGTAGAATCCATCCTTCCCAACAAGCCTTCAAGACTCTGCCTGACATGGCCACTGCTTACCTTACCACTCAACCTCATCTTCCAAGCAATTCTGCCTCATCCACCATGTTTTAGCCACTCTGGCCTTCTTTGAGTGCCTCAAGTATACCAATCTCTTACCTGTCTCAGGGCTTTCACTTGCTCTTCCCTCTGCCTGGTTCCTTCTCATACTTCTGGTCTCAGCAAAAATGTTACCTTCTCAAAAGTCTGTCTCTGGCCATTCCCACTAACTTAGCATCCCTCTCCCAACCCTGATATTCTCTATTATGATGCTTGATTTGTACAATAGAGAAAATCAGAGATGGGGGAGTCTAACCTAGACATGGGAGTCAAAGACAGCTTCTTGAGAAGGTGATGTGTTGGCCCACTAAGTAAAACCACTTTTATTATGATATTAATTATTGCTAGATTTTGGGAGAAATCTTTCAGGAATCAATTTGGCTGAATGTACTAAGAAGACTTAAAAACATGTCCTAAATAAATAAATAAATGGGGAAGAAGGAGCAGTTCTTCCTTTCAAAGGAATTCTGATCAATGAATGTAGAAGGAATGAGGGGAATTCAAAATGCCATTTAGCCACAGTAATCATTGTTACAGACAAGATCCACCAACGGATGCAGAAATCAGTAGGCAAAAGTTTGTGGATAAACAGGGTGTTTGTGCCGTCTCAAACTTATCTCCCCCAAGACACTTATTAATAAAAAGAGAAAATATAATCAGTGGAGAAACCCAGTATGCACCACCTTACCAAATGATCAAGTTTAGCATCTATGGTAATAAAGACATTTTGAAACCATGTGTCCCTTGCTGTGTGCACTGAGGAGGGTACAGCATCACTTCTGTGCTTTTCTTGCCAAAAAAATGCTTAACCACAAAGCAATTATGAGAAAATATCTAACAAGCCCAAACTGAATGGCATTTTACAAAATGATTGACCAGTATTTATCAAAAGTGATAGAGTCATGAAACATAAAGACCAAAAACTGTCTCAGATTGGAGGAGACTGAGAAGACAACTAAATGCAATATGGGATCCTGGATTGAATCCTGGAACAGGAAAAGGATATTATTGGAAAAAATGGTGAAAATCAAATAAGGTTTGTAGTTTAGTTAATAGTATTGTACCAATATCAATTTCCAGGTTCAGATAATTGAATTATGGTTATTTAAGATATTAACAATAGGGGGATCTACGTGACAGTTACACAGGAACTCTGTATTATTTTTGCAACATTTTAGTCTACAATTATTTCAAAATAAAATGTTTTAAAAATATAAAACTAAATAAAATTCACGGGGAAGAGAAACCATTGATCCATCAGGTTGTCAAATTCACTGATTCTCTCCTTAGAGGGTAGAGAGAAACTGACTTGGTTCTGTGGTCTAAAATGAATGTGCAGCTCATTATATGGAATTTGCAGGTTAAAAAAAATGCACATTATTTGGTTCCATAGTTCCAACTTTGAGAATCTTTATCAAGGAAATAACTTGAATAGCATCATTCACAACATGCATCAATATTTATAATAGCACAACACTACGAAGAGCCTAAGTGTCCAACAATGAAAGAATTTTTAACTGAACTATGTTATGACTGCACAGAGTTATGATGCAGTCATTAAAAAGATTTTAATAACAATGAGTAAATGTTCATATTATTATGCTAGGTGATAAGATTTAGAATATGGCATTGAAATATAATTACAATAAAGTATAAGCACATAACATTTAAAAAGAAAATAAATCAAGATGTTAGCCATGTTTTTCTCAGGGTGGTAAGAATGTAAGTGACTTTTTAAAATTTTTTTACATTGTTTTAATAATGCACATATAATTCTTGTGCAAATAAAATCTTTGGGGGAGAATAGTCTCAGCAGTAGGTTGTCCAAGTCAAGCCATCAATTCTGAAAAAGATCACCAGATCCAGAATTTTTCTAACTGGACTAACTGAATATAGGCACTTAGGAAGTAAAAGGACAGTCTGGGACTTTCAAGAGGAGAGCAAACAACCTTTCTTTCAGTTCTGACTCTGCTGGGCATTGAACAAAGCACTTGACATGTATTATGTAACATGAACTGCAGAACTGTATGCATGTACACATCATTTTCTTTACTCTTCAGAAGAAGAATCCAAGACTCAAAAAAGGTAAGTAACTTACTCAGTGTCTGATGTGGATTTAATTGTGTACCCCAGTTTAGACATGGTCTTGGTCTTGGTCTGCATTCAATGGGTGGATGTGGACCCATAGTAAATATGATTTCTTCAAGATATTACTTTACTTAAGGTGTGGCCCCTGTAAATCAGGTTGGGCTTTAATTCAGATTTCTGGGATACTTTATAAGTAGAGTGAAAGTCAGACAGAGAGAGAAGCCATCACAATCTAGAAGCCAGAAGAGAAAGGAGAGGACATTGCCATGTGACAGAAATGTGAAGGAATCCCAAGGATCACCAGCAGCCAGCCCCAGAATGCCACAGTCTTTGAGGAGAAAGCATTACTTTGCTGATGCCTCAATTTTGGGCTTCTCCTAGCATCAAAACCATGAGCCAACAAATGTCCATTGTTTAAGTCAACCCACTGCATGGTATTTATTTTAGCAACTAGGAAACTAAAACAGTATCTCACTGATTCAGAGTAGAAGAGGTGAAATCAGAAACCTGATCATCTGATTCCATAGCTTATTTTCTTTCTACACTCTTAAGTCTCCATTACTATTCCACTTGGGAAAAGAAGAGTGTGCCCAGGCATCTGAGGACTTTTCATAGTCTCTGGTGGCATTTAATATAATGCAAACTCTATATGTTCAACAGGTCTACAATATTGTTATGCTCAAGGATTTCACAGACATCCACTACGGACTACAACATATTAATCTCTAGAACAATAAAGTACAATTTCCTGCATATAATTTCAGAAAAAATACATTTTGATACTCTTGGAGCCATCCTATTGCACAGATTCCAAATGCCTAAGAAACTCAAGTAGAAGAAAGGTGTAATAATTTTAAAAGAGATTGTGACTATCTTTACAAAAAGAGCACATTTTGACAAATTGCTGCAAAATCAGTTCATTCATGCCATAAGTATTTATTAAACATCTCCAGTGGGCTAGACACAATACTAGTACAGAACCAAACATATGGGCTTTAAATTTTCTCAGATTTTGGTTATAATATTTAAGTTATTTCCATAAGAAGCCTTGTAAAATCAGGAAGGCGGGTTAATTTCAAAGACAGCAGTATCTGGAGAATTTTAAATTCTGGGCTGAAATTGCCCTTATTCATACAATAAGGAAGAAGACTTTGCAGAATGTTTAAATTTGTGTGACCATAAGAGTCTGACTACAGGACTAATAAATATAGTCTTTTAACTGCAAGGCTTGTAGTGGCATGACCACTTAAGTTGTAAAACATGTTTATTTTAGAAAATTTTATTTGTCCACTTAGAAACAGACTAGAATTCACCCCATAAAGACTGTGAATTCATTTCTGAATTGCAAGCATTTTCAGTGCTTTGGCTGGCTGTCCCCTAAGGCTGTTCATATTAAAGAAATTCAAACTGCCTCTAGCATATTCGATCTAGACGTATTGTGAAACTTCATTTCTTCCACAATAATTATCGGTAATACCAAAAAACGTTTCATTTTATAGATCATTATTTTTTTTTTTACTCAACTGACGGTGTTAGCACTTGATAACATCAGACCATAGTTTAACTGATGCTCAGATTATTGACAGGCTCACGGTGTTCATAGCGCCGGCCTCAACCTCCCACCTAATTCAGAAACCCTCATTATGCCCCAGAGTTTGAACCTCCCAAGGCTATTCTTTCCATTTAAAAACCCTTGCTTCTATATTTCCATCATGTCATCTTTTACCAGGGTCTTTGTCCGGCTCCTCAGAGCGGTATAGTTCTCTGGTTTTCGTTGATGGGTTGACCCCAGGGTGCTCTCTCTCTCAGTCTCTCATATTCCTTTGTATATTCTTCTCATTACAGGACTGTTGGAGACGGGGGAGGCATTATACCCAATCCCACCCTAACATGTGTCCCATGAACCCAGGTTGGCTGGAAGCTAGTACAATTATCTTGTGATCCCTCCCATCTGGGAAGGGAGAAACAATGAGAGGTTGTTTCTCCAGGCTAATTGCTAAGTATAAAGCAAGAAAATATTTAAAAACTACCACAGTGTGCCAAGCCCAACCAACAGTATTCCTGAAAATCCTAGGAAGTGCCCTGGCTTTTATCTGAGTCTCAATAAAAGTCTTTCTTAGTCAGATTATTTTTTCAGACATTTAAGGTTTCTAGATTGATCCTATGCCAGATAATCCCTGAAACCTAGAGGTACCAGTCTCTCCAAGAACGTCAGCCAGTTTCATTCCTCTACCCCATAAGGTCAATACCCCTTTCCAGCATGATAGAAGTTAAAATGGTCATTGCCCAGATATCCGTGAAGATTGACAGAAAGATCAAACAAGAGGGAGGAGGTGTAACTGACAATTTAGGATTTAACAAATGACTGTGACTACTGACTCATTATACAGATATTTCTTTTTAGTGTCTAGTGTTTTAGGATAGTCAGAAGGAAATACCTGCAGTTGTTGAACTGTAATTCAGTATCCCTGATCTTTGATGATAATGATTATATAACTATATAGCAAAAAAAAAAAAAAAAAATTCAGTTGCCCATATTGGTATGGATCTACTTCTGGATGTTTTGTTATGTTCCACCGATCTATATATCTATCTCTAACAATACTACATTGTCTTAGTTAACCTACCTCTATTATAAGTCTTAAAATTGGGTAAAGTGCAATACTAGTGGTCAATAAGAGGGAGGGTTAAGGGATATGGGATGTTTGGAGTCTTCTTTTTTCTTTTCATTTCTTTTTCTGGAGTAATGCAAATGCTCTAAAAATGATCATGGTGATGAATGCACAACTATTTGATGATACTGTAAACCACTGATTATATACTTTGGATGGATTGTATGATTGGTTTGTGAAAATCTCTCAATAAAATTAAATTTTTAAAAAAGAAAATGCTTGAGAAAAACCCAGTTGCCTGGACACAATCTAACAAGTAAATTTAATAATTCCAAATGCCATTAGAAAATTAAGTGTCTTAAAATATAAAAAGTAATAAGGGTGTTACTGAGAATGTTACATTTTAGAGATCACATTTCTAAATACTGATTAATCAATAGGTAACGCATCAATGCTATTGAAATTGGAATATTTTGGTGATGTTCACTATTTTATTCTGGCAGAATTCAGTGAAATAATTTTCCCAATCATCATTCTGACTTAAAATAAGTCCAGTTTTTCTCTGTTCGTGTCCTAATGTTATAAATTCCCATAAATAAAACTTTATCATCATCATAGAGCTTTCAAAGTGTCACAAACTTACCTATTGCTTTTCAGGCAAAGCATGAAAAGATAAGAATTTATTTACTGGCTGATTCTATTATCTTTTTGTACCTTCAGTGAAAGATCATTTCAGAAAGACAGACTTAGCTAAAGATAGAAATTCTATATTATTGCTAGATAAACATTCAGCTCATCCTGAAAAAAAAAAAAAAAATGTTTCAGAGCATTTTAAGCTCTCCATGTCCTTAAATGTGAAGTCAAGGAATCATCTTGTGGACAGAATGTATTAAGAATGCTTGAAAAGCCTGGGTGAGCAATTTTAAAATGATTCATTCACTACTGAAGAATTTTAATCTTATTTCTTAAATGTGACTGGTACCTACATTTCTGTTAAATATCAAACATTACTGATTTGCTAAATAACATGTTCTCCTTCTGAAGAAGAATGCGTGAGTTTTAAAGCAAGCAAGTTTTCCAGACAGACTTCTTCAGTTAGAGATTCCTTCTTTAAGACTCTTCAGACACATAAGTGAGCCAGAAGGGAGGGCTGAGTTTGACCACGAGGTATGTCTGGTCCACCAGCTGGAGTTGCAGGAATAACGGATACGCCCCATGCTGCTGACCCATCAAAATGCACTGATAGCAACAGTGAGATTTTTTTAGGGTGCAAAATCCCTTGGAAGAGGCTGTGTTTTACCTTTGATTCAATAATTAATTTTGAGAAAGGCAATCATGGTATATCTACCAAGAAAGTCATGCATCTAAATGTACCTTAGTTCACCTTTATAAGATGACACCAGGGACATTTCCAATGAAACAAGTGCAAAGGCTACTGCTGTGATCAGTATCCATTCAGTCTGGGAAATATCATAACCTTATTCATGTATTCATTCATTCATTCTTAATGCTCCAGTAAACAGATATTTTGTCCAGTAAAATGACAAAATACAATAGCTCCTTGTGAAAGCAGTAAAGTTGGGGTGGCATAAGCTTCTCAACCAGGGCAGCCCAGTCAGCCTGTTAATGGATATGCATTAGGTCAGAGCATGAGACAAAGACTCAGTGACAGGTGGGAGAGTGGTTCTAGTGGAAAAGATAAGAGACAGTCCTTTTGCCCAATACTTTTCAGCTCTGGTGAGGGAGGGAAAATATACCCTGAGCACAAGATTCCAACCGCTACTCCTGGAAAGAACCCAGAACCCCGCACTCAGAGGAGTCTTGAGGAAGCTAGGCGAGTGGGAGCAAGAAGCAGCACCCACCCCAAAGTTTGTTTGAGGGCCCAGACAAGGGACACTGTGGCATTTGTTGTGCAAGTGAATGCAAATAGTAAGGCTAGGGTGGCTCATGAATGCTCTGTCTACATAAAATACCCAAAGTTCCTTGGTTCTGTTCTTACATCTCTGACCATTCATTCTGTTTTATTTCTGCGTAGGTCTCTAGAGTGTTCATGTCCTCTGGAGCTCCAATCCAGTCCACTTCCTTTCCTATTCTCTTCAAATGAATATCTAGAGCCCAAATTCTATATTCAACTGGACTCATCTACTCTGAGTAGATGCCCCAAACCAGCACGGATAGCTGATCTCATCATCTCCCTTACCACACAATTCTCAACTTCCTGAATTATGGACCTTGGTGATCAAGGCCTACAAAATCATTATCTAGCATTAATACAAACTTCTGAATGAATTAATCTACCATAACCACAAGTCAACCACAATAAGACAACAAACTGAAAGATGGAAACTAAATGATAATATAATAACAATAGCTAAGCTACAATGAGTGTGGTAGGCACTTTTCTAGGGGATCTGCCTTCATTAACTCATTTAAACCATTTTATTGAATGCTAAGTATTAAACACTGCATTAGGATGTATAATGCTTTCATGAATTAGAGTATACATATATATATACTCTCATTTGTTTGGTTATCACAAAACCCCTATAAGGTGGCATTTTCACTTTCCTTTTAAGGAACTGGGAGCCATAAAAATATAACAGTGGCTAGCATTCTGAGGTCCAGTCCTGTGCTATGTGCTTTACAAGGATGAAGAGAAGAAAACTAATGCTGTGGGATATAATTGGCAAGTAACTGGATTGAGATTTGAACACTGTTCTAGGCAAATTTCACATTCTTTCCACTAAAAATAGAAAAACGATTAAGTTTCTTTTATTGTTTTCTGTTTATTAAAACAAGGATATATGCAACACACATCAGAAAGATTTTTATCAAAATACAATTAAAATTGTAATCACAAACTTCCAGGAATTAAGTTGCATTTATTTTAAATACTGAAATACAACAATACTGAAATATTGCTATATCCATAACAACCTCATTGCCCTGTGCTCATGAATCCTCTTGATTATAGCCACTTAGTGCAAACTTTGGCACATAGTGCCTCCATTTCTTCATCTGTAAAATGGGAATAATAATATATTTACCTATAGCACTGGGTCTAAATAAGTTAATAAATTTGAAACATTTGGAAAAGGACCTGGCACATGTAAGTGTTCAATACATTTTGTATGTTATTGTCATTGCTACGGCAACTATAATTCCCTTGGAGACATCAATGTGACTCAGGGCATTGGCAGGAAATTTCTTAAACAGTATAATGAAATCCAACCTTATTCAATGGTTGTTTCCTAAAAAAATATGTACAAATCAAAATTTTAATAAAGTAAATAGCATTCTTTCTTAAAAGAAGTTTTTTTAATATTACTTCATTGCACAGTAACCAATCATTTCCTTTTATCATTTATTTTTAAAATAAACTTTTAAAAAGGTAAAGGAAAAGTGGAGAAACCTGGATCTTTATACATTAACTTTCTACAATGTATATAAATTTGTATAAATACATCCGTGACTAGAGAGTACTTCACTCTCCTATTCCATAATTTAAATCTTAAAAAAAAGGCACTTAATACACTACCAAAGTAATTTAGATGCTCAGTAAAATGCTAACTAAAAGACAATGCTGTTTCCAAATCCATGAGATTTATACCAGGGAGTGGCTTGGACACCTCCACATTCTCATGTAACTTATTTTTATCCTTGGAACACCTTCAGGAAGTGTCATGTTGCTTTCCAGGTTAGTGGCAGGGTCCTGCTAATTTACAATCTGCCACTTCTCTCTCAGCGTTCCTTTGGCTCGGGCTTTTGTGCTTTCATCCGCTCTCTGATTTGAAACTAGAAACCTGGGTGGAAATGAGCATTATACCAAATTGCCAGCATTTGTTTCTGAGCCTTCTCTGTCATTTCCACACCAGCGCTTTGTTTCTCACCAGGCGTCTGGTGGCTTGGATTTTTCTGGTTTAAGTTACTTTTTAGAATCCTCAAGAACCATTTCAATTAGGTTTACTCAGTTGATGTTTCAACAAAGTCACAAATTAATGAAGATCAGTTTTTTTATGCATTTATACTTTTAATACCATGTTGAGGGAGAATAGTAAATATACTTATGTTTTAGGGTCTCAAGTACCAATTCATAGGCATGCAGAAATTACATGCCTCACAGTTTGACACCAAATCTTGTGATTATCTGGCTGCGCATTATACTCATGAATTTCAAGCATGAATGGGTAAAGCCTTCATCGGAAATTATGGACCCACTGTTTAGGAAAAAAAAAAATCTAACATCAAAAGAGAGGCTGGCAGTTTGTAAGCTTTCAAAAGCACAGCTCTGCAATTGTTTCAGCATGATTAACAATTCACACCTTTGCATTTTTTTAGAAAATGAAACCATCTGCAGTTTTTTGGTTTAAAAAAGAAAAGGTTTTTAAAGAGTAAATAGTGTGATTGGACATCGCACCCTCTTGTTCCTGCAGGTAAACACAACAAGAGCTAGAGTCCAACAAGCTGGCAAATAACATTTTCAAAAGAAAGGAAAACTGAAGAAAAAGGCAGGGATTTTAAGGCAGTACAGACATTGCAACTGAAGAGAAGGACTTAACATTTTGAAGCTCTACAGGCACCAGCCTTCCATTTACCATCATTACAATAGTTGGAGATTAGCAATGATTACCACTTACTGCCTCCGCTGCTGAAATGTTATTCCAGGAACTACGCAATCCCCTCCAATTCCTTCTACATTAAATATTTTCCAAACCACCTTCTGTGCAACCATCTCAATTACTATAGAATTTCCCTGCAGGTCCCTTCTTTCATCAGCTCTAGCCTCACACATGCATTGCCCTCATCTCTCAGTCTGTTGGCATCTTATATTATGCAACCCTTGCTCCTCCTTGCCACCTTTCTTCTTCACTGGCACATTAGCCACAATCTGCCAGCCAGCTGCACAACAGCAAGGATGCCAAAGAACAGGGCAGACACAGACAGCTATTGACAGCACGGTCAATAATCACTTTTCCCTTTGTATAGAATCTCTGTAATTGACTTTCAGGGCTTGCTAATTTTTTTTTTTTTTCCAAGTTCCCAAATGCAATTTAATTTTTACAATACCATTTCTAAAATTTATTATTTTCCATCTATACTAAAGCACCCTACACCCAACATTTAAAATCTAACAATATGATTAATTTTTAAGATGCCATGGCAACCAAAGATTAAATTTGAATATGAATAAAAGAACTCAGCTTCCCTTAAAAATCTTCTCTTAGCTGGAAAGAATACTAATATAATTTTATGTGGAATCTTGTCAAGTGCATTCAAGAAATGTCAAACTGTATTCTTAGCCACGGAGTTTGCTTAATCCCATAAGACTCTATCTTGCCTTTATGTTGACAAATGAACAGGACTGAAATATCAGGGATCTGAACTTCTGTCAAGGTCCACTTTGCATCAAAAGTTATTGTTCTTGTGCAGCTGTTTTCTCAAAACTTCCGAATTAAAAACTACACTTGCCTTACCTTATGATTCCCCTGGGTTTGCTATTGAATTCCTTTGTTGTCACACCTTAATTATCACAGAGCTTTACTTTTATAGACAAGTTAACGAACTGTTGTGGAAACATAACGCAGCAGGAAGATCAGATGAGAGGCTCCTGTTAATTGTCATTGACTGCTAAAATGTCAGCCTTACTCATCTGCTTCTCACGTATGCAATCTGAATGTCATATCTGGCCCAAACTCTCCCTTCCATATTTTTCTGCATGAAATCCACTTTAGAGAATATATAATTAGTATTTTAATAATAAAATATGCAACAAGGACTCTGCTAAAATAAACAGGACTAAAAAAGTTACGCAACATAGTGTTAAGATGGTAGCAAAACATTGTAAATGTAATTAATACCACTAAATTGTACACTTGAAAGTAGGATAAACTGGAAAATTCTGAGTTGTACGTATATTACCACATTTTGTTTTAAAAAGTGTGTGGCAAGAAAATTTAAACAAATGTATTACTTTTGCATCAAATATTCATAGAATTTATTTAGAACTCAGAGCCAATCAGGAGAGAAGATTATGAGAAAGCTTTCAAGCAGCTAAAAGTTAAAAATTCAAATTATCTACTTTGTGTCAAGATTTTATTTTTAAAATTCAGCATTTCTCAGCACTAATTTTAGTCACTTTAGTAAGTAGGGACTATCATTTACCCCTCAAATCTATCTTGTCTTATTTTGAAAAGTATACCTTGTAGCTATTCCTTAGAGAACATAAGCTTTTCATTGTGAGTTTTCATCACTAAACGTAACTCACAAAACTCATAACTTAATTCCTGTGAGCTGGGAAAATTCTGGCAAATGACAGAACATTAACATCAAGTATATTTATACTTCAGAGTGACCTACTTAAAGCTGACCTCATCTGTACATAAAAGACCCTCATTAATAACTTGCCATGTAAGATAGTGAAAATACAATCTTGATATCATTTTGTGTTTGGCTCAGCTGTGGGAATGACAGTATAGCAAAAATAAAAAGATGTTAAAGTTAGTAAAAAGTCTTCATTCAGAAAATGCAAATTGTGAACTATATTTTAAGATGTTCTTATTTATAAAACACTGTAACTTTTTAAAATTAATTAACACTAACAATATTAACAGTCATAATTCCACATGCTTGATCTTTTTTCTCACAGCATTGCACAGCCATATTTTCTAAGTAATAATTACTAAAAGTAAGCCACCCCAGAGAAATGGAAACAATACTTACTAACGTTTAACGAGAGGTAAAGAATCAAATGTAGGGGAAATAGCTGGGAGTATCAGAAGGAACCCACAGTCAAAGTTGCTCTGTAAGAAGCCCAAGTCAAATTTTAGACTTAGCATAGGTGGTGAGGTAACATTTATTGAGCACTTATATTACTCTCATGGCAATGTGTGAGTCCTTGGAGTGTTGCAACTCAAAAAGCAAGTCAGGCCTCCTTGCAGCCACCATTTCCTTCATGCCTGCTTTTCTCCTGTATAGTCTCCCACCACCAGAAGATTCTCCATTTGGCTTCCAATCAGCCTTATCTGAAGGTTATAACCCCACAGCACATGTCAAAATGCTCCCATGCCAAATATCCTGAAATCATATTGGAGAACGGTTCCCAAACTTTTCTGCATATCAGAATTTCTCAGGATCTTTCAAATATTCCAATACCCATGCTACACAAAGACAAAATAAATCACTATCCATGAGAGTTGGATATAAGCATCAGTAGTTTTGAGGATTCCTAGGTGATTCCAAAGTGCAGAAAACTTCAGGAACCACTGCCCTAGGGAATTTAGTTAAAAATGTTTGAGGCAACCAACCAAACAATAAGCTTGGTTCACTGCACCTGTTTAGAAGCAGCCTAAGAGCTTTCTAAATACTGACACCTTAACAATAGTTGTATTCATTTAACATTTCCACAATGCGTATTCATTGAATACGCATCTATAGACCTTTTCCCTATTATAAACCAAAGCCAGTCAGTTTGTCCACAGGTGCAGCATGAGCCTTACGTCTCTGTTCACTCATGCTGGTAATGGCTAATCTGACCGCAGTAATAAGCACTTCATTAACACTTCAGAAACAGTGTTGTTATGAAAATGTTTTTACCACTTGAGCATTAAATGTTTGGGTGGAATAAGTGCTAAGTGCTACAAGGACTCTGATTGTTCTTATCGGCTATATTAGAGTGCAGGGAGTTTTTATGTCCCCTAAATTATAGTGGTCATAACAAAAACAGAAAGGGCCAACCCTTTAGAGGATGGATAAATTTAGGTGGCATGATAGAGAAGTTCCAAAATGGCATCTGCCCAAAATTCAGTCCCCATGCTGATCTTTCAACATTCATGTCAAGCATCAGTTTCTAGTTAATTTACCGTTTAAAAAGTATAAAACAAGGAGTCGCAGGTGACCAGTAGAAAGAATATGCACTGAATTATAGCCTACTTCACATCCATGGTGTTGTGTATTAAACTGAATTTCAATGCCTCTTTGCAGAGAAGAGTGTTCAACACGGCTCAAGCAACAGCCCCACACCCACCCCCATCCCCCAAACACCCTTTAATCTCATGCCAGATGTTTCACATTTTACTAGACTGGCCTGGCCTGAAGGGCATTTGAATTTGCAACTCTGGCATTTTTTTTAATGCAAATTTAATACAGAGAGCCACTGTCACTCATTAAAACCTCACCATAAATACCCTAAAATGATGACCTAGGCTACTGAAGGAAGGTTGGAAAGATTTGAATAGACCAAAGAAGTTGTAGGAGGGCAATTCCTACCACACAGTATGTACATTAGCAGACTCAGCAAGTCTTGAAGAGCGACTGGGACAAGGGCCTTAAGGAGATTCATTTAATAAAAGAAAGTTAACTTTAAATGCAATATTATAACTCCATTTTTACCACATTTAATACGTTCTAATGTTTACGTCTTCATTCACTTGTTAATAATCTATACATGTTTAGTATACATTGTTACATGAATAGATTAACAAGTAAGTGAGTGAGACCCTCAGAAGAGGTCTGGACTACTGAAATTAGATCTGTAAGATTACTCTAATATTTCTGAGATATTGAAATGATATAATGAAATACATTGGTGAATTATTGGTAAACTTCACATTATTACTACTTTATAAGCAAGAGTTACAGAAGGTTTGTCTTTATTCTCTAAGCAATTTTAAATTGTGGAAGATATTCTTAAAAGTAATTTTAGAAGTAGATTCTAGCTAAAATAGAAACTGTCTCTAAACACTGTTTTTTAAAATTATAAGGTCCCTATGAAACATAAAAGAGCAACTTAACTGTTCTAACTTCAGTAGTCAAAAATTCTTCCAAGGTTTCAAAGCTTAATGGCCATGTTTGTACATTTTCTTTCCTACTCAGACACCCAGAGGAGTGCCTTAGGATTCTAAGAAGGAGCTGTTTGGTAATCACTGACAGACACCTATTTTGCTGAATGATTTGTGCCATTTTTAAAAGTCTAGTGACTTCCTTTCTTCCCCATAAGATCAAATTCTAAAACATTATTGGGTTTTGGCTTACCCCTTCTATTCCAGAGCAAATCCCGCTCACTGACTTTGTTGTCCAATTATGGCTCTTTTTGGTTAAGACTGAATGTCATTGAGCAAATTTATATTTATTTCAAGTCCTAGGCAGGTTGTTTTTCTTGCTCTACACTAAGTCTCTTCCAGAAGTCAGGATCCCAGTACCTGGTAGCAGCCAACAGTGATTTAATTTTACTGGAAACAATAGCTTGATCGGTAATAATAAGGCTATCAGTGTGGCTTAACCTCATCCAGAACTTGGAAATTCCCTTATCTATAATTCAGCCAAGTGTAATTCAGCCATATACACTAACAGGGGACAATAAAACTAAAATTTAAGAAATTTGGTCACTTTAAAGAAATAGGCTATAGACTTAGAAAAAAAAATCCCCCAAAACATTGAAACCCTAAATGGTTCTAAACTAGATTTTGTGGTCGTTACCAACAAATTACATAAGCATAATATCTGACATACATGAATTAGCTGCAAAGCTTAGAGGTGAGCTATTTTAAGCCTGGTAAATGAAATACCTTTCATTTTTAAATATAAATTGAAATTGAAATGCTTAGAAAGCACTGGTGTCTAACTCAGAGTAAACTAGAAAACATTTGGTGTCAATTTTTGTAAATTAAGAAAAAAAAAATTCTTCCTGTTACCTTCATGAAAACAGAAAATTTTCTAAAGAAATGTTACCAAGCAAGTTTGCATTTGTCTTAAATAAGTCATAAGCAAGGTCATTTTTCCTTACTGTATTTATAGCACCTGGCATTGCACCTGGAATACAGAAGTGCACAGTAAATGTTCATTGAAGCTCAGCTGAATGAATGAACTTTTCAAAAACCTTTACAACTTCATTTCACTTTCTTTATTACTTTTGAGTAAAATATTGTATTCCTCTGGCAATTCAGAATCTTGCCATGACTCAGAGTCTTTCCTTGGATTATCAATTCCCATTGTCCATGTCATAGAAGTAAAAGTAAAAGGTGGAGGAGATTAAGTTGAATATGTTCTGATCCCACAGAATTTCTTGGGAGTTAGTGTTTGTTCTTTTTGTTGTTTTAAATAATTATCTGATGCAAGCTTAAGGGATCTTGATTTGCCAATTCCTTTTGAAATTAGAGTGAAATTCAAAAATATCAGTCCATGGAGGGCTTCAGCTGTGAGGTCAGGGTTTTATTGAACTGAGTTTTGATGTTATAGAAATGTAAATGAAATTAGATTATTCTGCCTCAGCAATTATATAATATTTGCCTATTTCCTTTTGTTTTCCATGATGCTGCAACTTTCCCACCTTCCTTAATGCACTCTTGCCAATTTATTCCCTAAATATCTCTGTTCTTCAACTTTCTATTTTCAGTCCTCTACTCTTCCTAAAATGCATACACTCTTATGGGTTTATTGTCACATCCAGGATTCCTCATAATGATAAATTGATTCTGGAGTCTTCCACTAGGCATCAAATAGGTACCTTAAAACTGATACATACAGGAGGAGGCAGAAGATGGCAGCATAGAGACGAGTGGAAGCTAGTTAGCCCCACTGGAACAACTAATAAACAACCACGAACAACTAGTAAATAATCTGGAATAACTGTTGGAGGACAAACATAACAGTCCACTCATCATACACCAACCTGAATTGGGAGGAATGCCTGAGATCACAGCATAAAATCTAAGTAAAAACTGTGGACCCAAGCCAAGAGACCCTCCCACATGGCAGCCCAAACTGCAAAGCCTTGCTGTGATAGAGAGCAGCACTCTTTTAACAAGTGAACATATCTCAGGCCAGCTCCAACTGAGGTTTTAATTAACAAACGTGGATTGCCCAATATAAGCTACAAATCCCCAACAAGCAGACAGAGGCTTTCGGTGACAACTGACCTTGGACAGGTGGAGGACCTCTCTGGGAGGGAGGAGGAGCCCATAGGCCTGGGTGCTATCTCTGGCCAATGGGTGAAACTGAGGGTGGCCACAGACTGGCCCTGAAGGGGGGGATTTCTGTCCCTTTTTCAGCTCAGTGGAGAAACCTCAGCCATTTTCAGTTCCCAATGCTCTGATCCAGACAAGGGTGGAGATTACAGAGTCAGAGAGACTATTCAAATGCAAATGACCTCTCCCCAGAGGGTGTATCTTCCCTAAGACTAAAGAGGTGGTGCCAAGCTCTACTACCCACCTTCCATTCAGAACCAGACCCCAGAACCTGAAGGAAAACAGCCATGGGCCACATCTCCTTCCACCACTATGGAGTGACAGACTGACAGGTGCCACCTGCTGGGCAGAAAAGCACAGTGGCTTGAGGCCTCACAGGGTGTGTCAGTCTCCTAAGACACATCATCAGGGAAACCTGACACTATTACCTTCTTCTGAGACCTGAGCTCGTTCTGGTCTGGGAAAACCTGATTGGGGTAACCAAGGAAACCAGATGCCTAGACAACAGAAAACTACAATCTACACTCAGAAAAACAAAGTTATGGCCCAGTCAAAGGAACAAACTTACACTTCAACCAAGATACAGGAATTGAAACAACTAATGCTACATCATTTCAAAAAGTTTAGGGGGCATATGGCAAAAGAGATGAAGAGTATAATGAAAACACTGGGCTTACATAAGGTAGAAATCAAAAGTTAAAAAAAAAACTGGCAGAATCTATGGAAATGAAGGCACAACACAAGAGAAGAAAGACACAATGGAGACATACAACAGCAGATCTCAAGAGGCAGAAGAAAACACTCAGAAACTGGAGAGCAAGACATCTGAAAGCCTACACACAAAAGAACAGATAAAGAAAAAAATGGAAAAATATGAGCAATAGCTCCAGGAATTGAATTACAACATGAAATGCAGGAATATATGTGTCATGGGTGTCCCAGAGGAGAGGAGAAGGGAAAAGGGGCAGAAGCAATAATAGAGGAAATAATCAATGAAAAATTCCCATCTCTTAAGAAAGACATAAAATTACAGATCCAAGAAGTGCAGCATACCCCAAACAGAACAGATCTGAATAGTCCTATGCCAAGGCACTTAATAATCAGATTATCAAACTTCAAAGATAAAAAGAGAATCCTGAAAGTAGCAAGAGAAAAGCGATCCATCACATACAAAGGAAGCTTGATAAGACTATGTGCGGATTTCTCAATAGAAACCATGGAGGCAAGAAGGAAGTGGAGTGATATATTTAAGATATTGAAAGAGAAAAACCACCAAGAATCCTATATCTGGCAAAACAGTCCTTCAAATATGAGGGAGAGCTTAAAATATTCTCTGACAAACAGACAATGACAGAGTTTGTGAAAAAGATACCTGCTCTATAGGAAACACTAAAGGGAGCACTACAGACAGAAAGGAAAAGACAGGAGTGAGAGGTCTGGAATACAATTTTGGGTGATGGTAGCACAACAATGTAAGTACACTGAATAAAGATGACGGTGAGTATGGCTGAAAGAGGAAGGTTAGGAGCATGTGGGACACCAGAAGGAAAGAGGAAAGATAAAGACTGGGACTGTATAACTCAGTAAAACCTAGGGTTCTCAACGATTATGATAAAAGGTACAAATATGTTTTTAAATGAGGGAAAACAAATGAATGTCAACATTGCAAGGTGTTAAAAATAGGGTGGGATTGGGGGAAAATACAATCAATGTAAACTAGAGGCAATAATTAACAGAAACATTGTATTATGCTTCCTCTAATGTATAAAGGCAATACACCAAAGCTAAATGCATATGGGGGGAGGGAATGGGGGGGTTGGGACTCTTGGCATTGGTTATGTTGTCTGACTCTTTATTCTACTTTAGTTTAATGCTATCTTTCCTTTTGTTGTTTCCTAGCTGTCATGTTTGTTTGTTTGTTTTTTCTCTTTTTTGCCTTTTTCTTTTGTCTCTCTACCTTCTTTGACTCTTCCTCCTTCTTTGTGGAAGAAATGGAGATGTCCTTACATAGACAATGGTGATGTCCCTCTTGGCTGTAGCTCCTCTTCAAAATGTCACTCTCACCTGCACTGAGTTTCTTCTGTTTGTCAGCTCATTTATATGGCTCCAGTGATTTAATTTAGACCCTGAATGGGTGGGGTAGCACCTCCATGGAAACTATCCAATCAGAGACATCACCCACAGTTGGGTGGGGTGCATCTCCACGGAAACACTCAAAGAATTACAGTCAAATCAATACTGATACATCTGCCCACACAAGATTACATCAAAGACAATGGTGTTTTGGGGGTCATAATACATTCAAACTGGCACACCTGTTATCTGGCTTTTCATTTCTAATGAAGTATTACTATTATTAGTTTCCTTAAAACAAGCCAGGATGTGTTTGATGATCATCCATTTTGTTCTTCCAGCATCCTTCATGTTCTCATCTCATAATGTGTGAGATATGGACAGAAAACAGTGTTTCCATATTAACATGTTTAGATCTGAAAGACAAACAGCTATATAATTGGTAGATGTTATAGTTGTCAAACTTCTCAAATATTTTATACACACCCAGTTAGAGTAGCTGAACTATAAATTTTTGTGACAAAGCTGATACTGAATACACAAATATTCTTTTCCTGTCCCTTTCAAGACACAATTTCAATAGCATCTTCTTTTCAAGGACAGTTTGATGACACAGTGAGGTATAGTTAGTTACAAACTGGCAGGTACATCTAACACCTTAGCAGTCAGGTGTCAGGAGGTGTGGAGAGAAATGCACTGCCAGCCACTTGGTGAATCAACCAATTGTGCCTTGGCCACAAGGTACATGAAGCTGCCAGACCACAAATTGGCAAAATCAGTGGGAAACTCAAAACCACTTATTAGGGTATTATAAAATATTTTTAGGAAATAGTGTGTGCATTTCTGCTTTGGATCATGTAGAAAGTAGTCTAAATGTTCTTGTTAGAGGATTTTTTCATTAATGGTGGTATAAATCCACAACTATTAATTTACCTGATTATTTGACAATGTTTTATTTTCTAATAACGCCTTTAAAAAGCAATGAACTCAAACAAAAAAACAAGTGCAAGTTTAATGAAAGCAAAATTCTGAATTTGTTTTTTCAGAAAGTTGATAGTGAATTTGGAATTTGCAGACAATATTTATTGACATTTAACATCAACTGAGTGTCAGAGTGATATTACTGAACACATATAAACCAGAAGACACAAATATGCTACCTACTGGGTATTTTAAAAGCACTGTCCTGAAGTCTATGATTTTTCACGAGTGGCTGTAGGTGTATTTGCAAATCATCCTGTAAAGCATGACTTTTCTTTTAAATCAAAAGACTGAGTTCTTCATTTTTTGATTCCAGATTTTCTTAAGCAGGTAGAAAAATTGAAACTTTCCCTCTAGTATTTGGCACCACTAGCAGATGAAAAACTCCACTAAATATTTCAATAATACCTATTTTATATCAGTGTCAGATACTTAAAATACAAAATCAGCTCATTCTCAATAATTGCTCAATATTTTTATCTAATTTCTGGAATCAAATTAAAGCTCTTGGTGGTTCATTTGCCAAAGGTGACAGGTCTGCATTATTGTAAATTCTATTGTAAATTCACTTGTAGAGTTTGATATTAAAAATAAATTACTTGCTTTTGGAGTGATTATACAAATACATAATTTGATAAGACGCAGCATAACGGAAGAAATAATGTTCTCGCAAATTAATGGATCTATGGAGGAGAATATAGTTGGAATTGATTGTGGTACACATTTATCTCATAATTGCAACAAATAAGCTGTGAAATTCTACTGTAGCTGTATAATTGGTAGATGTTATAGTTGTCAAAATTCTCAAATATTTTATATACACCCAGTTAGATTAGATGAAATATAAATTTTTGTGACAAAGCTGACACTGAATACACAAAATACTTGGGTATGCAGTGCGTATTTTCTTTCCTTGAAACATATTCAGATTTTTGAAATGTTTGAGACTTTGGAGAATTACTTTGTACATTAGCTTAAGTATCCTGCATTAACAATGAGCTTTTCTAAAAAAAGCAGTTTTCTGAATTTGCTTGCATTTTCTTCAAAATCAATTGGAAATGTTTAATAATATTAGTCAACAAATAGTGAACCAAAATCTTCAGCTTTTGAAATTTTTTAGCAAATTAAAACTATCAGAGGAAAGCATCTTACAAAGAGAAAAACATTGAAATTTATCCTGACCAGAAAATAATAATAATAATAAATAATAATAATAGTGGGGGAACTAACTAATTAATAATTAGTTAGCCTGTAATTGAAACAGCATCAAACTTTGGTAAAGTAGTCAATAATTAAACCTAGAAACAACTTATTTAATGACTTTGGTAAAAATATTTGTAGGAAAACAAAAGGTAGTTTTGAAGGAAAAGAGGACATTGGAGGAAATGCTGGGGATAAAAATAAATTTGGAGTATCCTCAATTTAATAGAATTTTCTCTTAACAGATCCCTTAGCACTAAAGAAGGCATTTTCTCAAAAATATTATGGTCTGTAGAGCTAGTCAGTTGGAGGTGGGGGACAACAACTTCAGAAAGATACTAATGGTTCTGCATTAGACTTTAGGTCTAGGCTAAGGAAGTAATTGAAGTTTCAGAACATGTACCAAGAATAATTATTCTGCTCATTTTTTAAAGTATTCAGATAATCAAAATAAAGGTTTTAAAAAATATTTGCTTTATTGAACATGAATATAGTTATTTTTAGATTTTAGAACAAAATTAATTTTAAAATCTTCTTTGCAAAGATATTTTACAGCTCTACCAATACAGTAAAACCATCTGTCGGTCAATAAATAAATATTTCAACAATTACATTATTTTAATTCTTCTTAGTCCTCAATTAACACCAAAAAGTGTTTCAGTTTGTATGATAAATTCTGAAGTCACTATATACATAAATATTTATTCAATGAATGAATGAGTTTAGATATCCAGCATCTATTGGGCAGAAAATTGTTTCATTTTGCTAATTTCTTATATGAGCAATATAAAATGTATTGTTTTTAAAATCAGCACTTAGATTTACAAAAACTCTTAAACTGATTCTATCAGCCCTTTTTTTTAAAACTGAAAATGCTAAACTGAAATTAGGGTATTTATAGGTAAAGAAAAAGGTACTCAGATCTGGAAAATTACTAGCTTTCATTTCTCTTCAAAAGCTACAGGTTGCTAGTATCGTTTGTGATGTATTTTGAAACCTTTATGAGAGCTACTACTCTTTTCAATTAAAGCAGATGGCTTCTCTCCAGGTTTCCTGTTTCATCTCAAGCACTTGACTTTCATTTAGGCATTACTTCTTGTATATCCCTCTGGTTAGCAGTCAAGAGCAATTTGGGATTTTTAAATTGGCACTTGTGGTGTTCTAACTCTGTGAACTCTGTTCTACAGGATTAAAAGATCTATTGATGTGGACTTTACCTTCCATTTTAATTTTTGTTTGGGGAAGTGGCAAAGTTATTCATTTCATTTTATGCTTAACTAGGAAGTTCAATTACTACCGTTTGATTAACTGACTTCCTTCTTTGGTATCATTTTCACAAAGCTACTTCAGGATTTTTCATTGAGCAACTAGATAAAATGGTGAAAGATGCACGGTCAGGCCCCGATCTGGAATAAACTTCAATACATTTTGTCAGCCAGGGAAAAGGAAATTCTTTATTTCCTAATTAGCCATCAGATATATAAGAACAGAGAAAGATAAATGCCAAACGTATGGGTTTTAAGAAAAATCTTTCTTAACCATTCATCGTCAAAATATTCCCCCTGTTCATTCAAATACTTCAATATCCTAAAACATGACAAAATGGCTTTTATAAAGCAACAGCAATAGAACATAAGTACAGGGTACTTCATTGCTATGAATTTCTTTTTGACGTTTATAGAACATTTAACTACAACTGTGACATACACTATGAAAATAAAGATCTTTAGTTTTCTAAAAATCCTTGGGGCAAACAACTGCTAAAGGATAGCAATTTCCTATAAACAAATTAGCAGTTAAGTAACCAGGAATTGCAGTCTCTATCTTAAGCACTGATAGTATAATATAAAGCTATTCTTTTACTTTCTTCCAGTCCTAGCAATAAAATGCTTTCATTCACCTATGTTTGTCAAAAGCGATTAGGAATAAACAGCTGAATTTTCTGAAGTTGAAAAGTAAAGGTGGGATGCGATGTGGTGTCACTTGTGACTAAGAAGATATGAACTGTCCTCTATCTGGCTGATGATGACGGAATTTAATAGATTTATTGACACATTTGTGGGAAAAAGTATCTAACCGAATTCTATGACTATATTACATGTCTCAGTAAGTTTTGATGAAATATTCCCAAGAACTTTATTTAGCCTTACAGGATGATATAGTAGTTGAAAGCATAGACTTTGGAGCCAGGTTGCCTGGGTTTAAATCTTAGTTCTGCAACTGAATAACTGTGTGCCCTTGGGAAAGGCAATTCAACTTCTCTAAACTTCAGCATCCCTACCTGTAAAATTTAGGTTGTAATAATACTTAATTTTTAGGGTTATTATGAAAATGAAACAAGCTTCTCTCTCTCTCTGTCTCTCTCTCTCTCTCTATACACACACACACACACACACACATACAGATACAACCATATATGTGTTCTAAATATACATATTGGAATAGTGCTCTGCCCACAGTAGGCACTAAATAAAAGGTAAAAAATGTATAAGGGGAGTAACTCAACTACTTTTAAAAGTACTACAATGCACATAGCTTCATTTATCAAATTCTAATATAAACCAATCTAGACTAATCTAAAATTAAAAACCAGCAGTCATTTTATATTGTTGACTTTAAGAGAAAAAAAAAATCAAACATCAATGTCTCCTGGCCTTAATTCAAACTTCTTCAGGCAAATGATTGATAAATCATGCTCTAAAAGATGTGAAACAGTGGTAGCATTGTGTTGAGAAAATCATAAAGAATATGTGGACAAAGGGAAAAACCTGTCTTGAGGATATATAAACCAAGTAATAGAAATAAAGTATAATAGAGTTGAGAGAAGCTAACACTGAGCTGGGAATGTAATGTCTTTCCATAAGAGATTTCCTAAGCGCCTTTTATACCTTACAATAGTTCAATTCAATACATAAATTTTTAATAAATGTATATAAATTACAGACAGACATTTTTGATAGACATTGAAGTTAGTAACTTATAATAAAAGTCAAAATTGGGGTTTCTATTCTTAAATATCTATATGTTATACTACAACATTTTACTCAGAAATCCTTTTGTATACCATGTCATATTCTATTACTACCTTTAAAATCCAAGAATCCTGAAAATTAAGACTCTTGATCACCATATATGATGCTATCTGAAGATTGAAGTTTAGACTCTCCTGTCTTATTAATATTTTAGTGAGAACTTATTATTTCAAAGGGACATGAAAACACAAAGCTAAAATATTTATGGATATATTAAAATATTTATACTTGTGAAGGCAAAGACCATATTTGTTTCCTATGAATTTCCTAATAAATAAGGAGGAAATGTAAAATATAATTCTTCTCTTATGCTCTTCGCTTCAATCAAATGAGCAAATAGCCTGGCAATCTTTTTTCTGGATTTTGTCTGAGTGGGAGGCACTATTGGTGCCCTGCCCACATGTTCTTCACCTGCTGGTGTGTTCCATCTCCCAAAAACATAACACCAGCCTGGTGGCTCAGTCCGAGGGTAGTCTTTCCCTGAGACTCTATGTACACGCAATTGCTCGGCACCTTCCCCTTCCCTCTCCTGCTTCTCTCAGCTCCTTACAGGTTTCCCTGGAGAGCACTTCCTCAATAAATCATCCGCCCCCCAAATCCCTAATGCATGCTGTTTTTCTGGGAAATGTGACTTAAGATGGCATTTTTACAGAACGATAGTATTTTACTTAATTCAACTCTTGTTCCAGTTTTCCTTTCATTGTAGAAAATAATGAAATGCAACATACAAATGTACCAACATCGTGGTTAACTAATTAGAAAGCAGACTGAAGTCATGAACTAGCTTCAATGAAAAGGCAGAGAAAGAAAGCAAAAGAGAGAAACTCAGAGTGGTGCTGGGCTCCTGGATCCAGCTCTAGTGGTGAAGTGCCTGCTTTGTATCCCACCCATTTGTCATATACACTTGTTCAATGAGTTTGCTAACTCTGATCCTTCTACTTCCTGTTTCACAGTTCAAACTCTTTTCCGTTATAAAGTTCAGTAAAGTTATTATTGCTACTTTATTTCAGATACTACATCAAATTCAATTATGCTTTTTATTCTGACATTTTGAAATATCAGTGGAAGAGAAATAATTAGAAAAATGGCATTGATCATAATATGAATTGTCAAACCCAATTCCAGACAGAATAACAAGCTAGATGTTATGTCAGTTATACTCCAGGAATTGTTCATTGACAGATTTCTGCAAAACAGCAACATTACTTTTAATTTAATGAAATAAAAAAGATGTAAATAAGCATACCTCCTTCTTAATAAGTGTACAATAAGTGAAAAATGGCAATTAAAAACTTCTCATGTTTTAGCTTTGCAGATATCTATAATTATAAAATTTATTTCATATTTTCTATATTTAAAATAGAGGGAATACTTAACTCTCAAACACTGTGGAAGTATTTCATCCCTCTGTTCTGTTTTAGATTTGTATATAAATACTAACCCAGAAGGGGTATAAATTACTCTCAAGAGTACACCATTCTTTAATTCTTTCTGCTTCTCCACTGAAATTTAACCAATTTTCTGTCTTAAGTAGTAATCATTTTTTATTCAAACAACTGAAGAGACATAGCCCAGCTTCCTTCAGTCCCCAGAGCCCTAAGCAGTGTCCATGCTGTGCTTTTGAGCAATTCTGATCTGTCTTTTTATTTTTTCAATAAATACTTATTGAGTACCAACTCTGTGCCTGGTAGTGTTGTGTGCTCAGAATAAAATTGTGGATATCATTGACACTGTAACTCCCCTCAACAAGTTTATAGTCAAAGAAGGGGAAATCTTTCATTAATATTTATGGAGCTCCTATTCTATGCCAGATTCTGTATAAGGTATGCGGAATTGTGAAGATGATTGACGTTGTAACTCCCCTCCAAAAGCTTATAGAATTAAGGAAGAATTATGGTTTTAGCTTTGGATCTTCAATAAACACCGTATTTTGAAACAAAGATAATAGCAACATAAATATGAATAAATATGTATATATATCAAGTAAAATATCACTCTGAAGAAACAGAAAATGTGTGAAACTAACCCAAAATTTGTCACTCAAATATCTGGAGAGATAATGTAGTATTCATACATAAAACAGTCATAGTTAAAATAGAAGGGTAAAACATATCTTTTAAAAACACCTTTGTAAAAATCATATGCTTGCTGGATCCTCAATAGGGAAAAACGATAATACAAATATTAAAATTTTCTTTCTTGTCATAATTCAACTACAAAGGCTAGGTTTTATTATTCCAAAGGCAATTCCACAGAGAGGCATTGACTAAGCTTGTCTGTTTGTAATGGAACTCCAAGTTTCAAGGAAAAAAAGAGCCTGAGAAAATCACACAATTTAAAAAACAGATGGTCATTATAACAACCTGAAATAAAAGCAAAATCACCTGGGTGAACAACTAAATTGTTTTATGTGGTGTCTATGCCATTGCTCCCCGGTAGAACCTTTGTTTGTAGTGACACGTGTATATAAAAACCACTGACAATCCCGGGAATAGGATGTCAATGCCAGGCAATGCCCAGTATCAACTGGGAGCTGATGCACAGGGTAGATGTTGACTATACCGTACATTCCTATGATGAAGGACACCTTCATGATGACTTTGGTATTCAACCTCAGAGTTGTCTCCCCCTTAGGTCCTAGCTCAACTTCTAGTGCCCTCCCACCTCCGCCATCCGTAACAATGATCCTCAAACCTGAATCTGATATCCCTATCACTATCATGAGCCATAACTTTTATAGCTGTAAAAACAAAGCAACTAGAACAGGAGGAAGCAAGGTCTGGGAAAAGGGAACAGTTGGGTACAGACAAACAGGAATCACATTTTCCCACTGGTGTTCAATCAGGAGCAGGAGCAAATGCTGTCACAAAGTCCTCAGAATCTTCTGCTACTTTAGACCGCAGCAGAGACTGTGACCTCTGCCTTCCGAATGGGGAATGGTAAAACTGGAGCAATGTGCTGTGGGCCTGGCAGTTGCGCCTCCAGCTCCTTGCTGAATGGCTCAGATTCTGGAAAAATGTGTGGATGCATGAAAATGGTGTCACATGTGACGCCCAGTACTTTTGTTTTACGCATGTCCTCACGAAGTAGCTCCTCCCTGCTCCTGTCGCTGCAAATGCCAGCTCAGTGCTGCACTGTGTCATTTTGACTTCATGCATTTCTTTTATAATTAAAAAAAAAAAAATAATAACCCATTTGACAAAAAAATTGGAAACCTTAACCCTGCCTTAGATATCGCTTTTTCTCTGCATGGTGTGTGATGCAAAGCCAGGCAGTCAGGACCACCGAAGGAATCTGACCTAGCAGAATCTGATGCCAAGCAGTGAGTGGCCAAAGATCTTTGTCAGATTGGTTGATATCAGCCTTGCCTTTGGATCATGTCAGTCCTTAATGCACCTTTTAAAACCATGGAAACTTTCTGAATTATTTCCCGAAAAGCATCCTCCATTTCATAAATTTATTAAAAGGCACACTTTTCTTGGAAATGCAACTAGTCACTTGCTTTTCCATGACAGTCACCTTCATCATTGATATTCACTTCATGATGAAAATACTAAAGACAAATGAAGGTCAAAGCTACCTTAGACTCCTCTCATGAGAAAAACTATTATTTTTAAAACGCTATCAATGCACACATATGTAGGCATATAAATATTTATACGGAAAGTCGCTGCCTAGTCAGTGAATAGAAATGGGAATAGAAATGATGTGCTCTGGGAATCCTCCCCGTGTGACTATACTTTCAAATCAGGAGAGCAATGTTTTCTTTGCTATTTCCATCCCTGTGTCTAATGGGGAAATGTCAACATTTCATATAACATTAGCAGAAAGGGACTTTGGATTCTCATTCAGTTTACAGAAAGGAAAAGATGAGAGAGGGCCCAGAAGGTTAAGTGACCTAAGATTCCATTGCTGGGTTAGCCTAGAACACAGTTCTCTTGACTCTCAATCCAGTCCTATTTCTGTCATTTGAGCAGGATTGATCAGATCAATAATTTATGGTAAGCAAAAGGTAAAACTTTATCAGGTAATTTAGTAGGAATTGAAGGCAGTAAAACAGTACGTTTAGGAGAAACTCTGAAGGTCAGCCAGACCTTGGAGCTAGAGAAAGACACAGGCTGAACCATGAAATCATTTGCATCCCTTTAACCACAGAGTGTGACAGACAAGAGCACGGTGGGAATCCAGCCAGAAAGGGTTAAAGGCCTTTGGTCAAAGCTGCATCTAGCATTTGCCCTTCAAGGTGACCCTAGCAAGTGGGCCCCACTTTATGGTTAAAAAGAAAGGAAGGAAAAAAAAATGCCTAATAAGAAAAAACAAATAATGTAAAAAGTAAATGGGCCAGAGCTGTATATGGCTATCTTGAGGGAAATTTTGAGGAGTAAAATGGAATTGAGTCACAAATAAATAATCATGTTGTAATGGGAAAGAAAATGATTTACGTATAAAATGGTTGACTTGAGCCTTACTCCAGAGTGAGTTCCTAGGTCCTGCTGACCTATTGCTTCTCCCTGACTTTCATCAGGGTCAGGGTTAGATAAAAGTCAGGAAGGAATGTACCCATATCCTCTTAATCTATCCTGATATTATGATTGGAAGAAAGTTCCAGACACAGGGTACCCAGGTCTGGGATAGGTGGGATGCTCGTGGCACTCCAGGCAGCCTGAGTCTTGGGTGGAACCTACTCTTGCCATCACCCCAAGGGACTGGGCTCAGCCAAGAAGATGAGAGATCCAAAAATGTGAAAGATAGAGCACTTATTTCTCTCCTACACTTTACCATATTATGAAGTCCTGTCATAGGTCAAGACACTTAATCTTGACTTAATCTGTGTGATGGTTAGGTTCATGTTTCAACTTGGCCAGGTGACCAAGCTGTCTGGTCAAGCAAACACTGGCCTAACAATTGCTGTGAGGACATTTGAGGCTGGCTGATAAAACAACAGGCTGGTTTATGGGATCATCAGTCAATTGACTGCAGCTGTGACTGATGACTCATCAAAGGCTGTGCCTTCCACAATGAGAGAATGCAATTGGCTGGATTTGATCCAATTAATCAGTTGAAGACTTACAAGCAAGACAGATAGAGGACCTTCACTTCTTCGGCTGCCCAGTGAAGCATTTCCTGAGGAGTTCGTCGAAGTTGCTGGTTCGTTTCCTGAGGAGTTCATCGAACATGTTTGTCGAAGATCCCAGTTCATTGCCTGAGGAGTTCATCGAAGTTGCTGGTTCGTTTCCTGAGGAGTTCATCGGACATCTTCCTTGGAGTTGACAGTTTGTTGACAGCTCTACAGAATTTGGACTCGTGCATACCCACAGTTGCGTGAGTCACTTTTACAATTTGATAATCAGAGACACCTCTCATTGATTCTGTTTCCCTAGAGAACCCTAACTAATACAATCTGTATAGGTCAAGACACTTACATAGAATCTGTAACACAGGTAGGAGCTATTCAACTCATTCAGGAAATATGCAAACTGAGGCTGAAGAGCTGTATATCATTTGCAGAAGGCCAAATCATAAGTGGTAAAGTCACCAAGAGAATCCAGATTTCTGAACTTTTGATCTAGTTCTCTTTTCCATTTTATTAAGGAGATTCACCAGAGAGTACAGTCAAAATCACAATCCATAATTAATACAGAAATTGTCTAAAGGGAGCTCCTCAAATTTCAAGGAAACTACATTTTTCAAAGTTTTCCATTCTAAACATTTTTTTTCCTCACTGGAAATGGAAATTTTTGACATGAGGTAGCCTGGTCTTAATGTCTGGTCCTGTTCTCATTTCCAGTGATTACAAGTAAAATAAATCATTTTTCAAGTTCAGATTTTAAAGTTAATGGGGTAGATACATCTGGTAATTTGTTCTGTTAACATTCTAATAATGAACAGAGGTGGGAGGAGGCTCAAAGGCAGGCTGTACAAAGCCCTTTTATGATTAGTTGATACTCTTCCAGAATGACAGAATAAACAATCAAGATATAACTGCTTCCTATTCCCTGAAAACACCTGTTTCAGATAAGAAGCAAAGTTAGCAATAGAAATAGCAGTAACTGTGTTGTGACAACTACCCACAGTATCCGGGATACATCTGTAGGAACATGAGCCTGTCAAGTCTTGGTTAGGCACCAGCTTTCCTTTGCTAGATCTCTGGAATGACTGTAACCTCATTTGCAAGCAAATGGAATGACAAAGTTAATGAGGATGAGCTGCACTTAATGAAAGGTGTCAATGAAGGTTAAAGTTTTTAGCCTTTATGGAAATTAGGTTCTTCACACTCTGAGGAGCTCTCATACATTGATAGGATCTAGAGACTTTTGGTGGCAAACTGAATTTTAGTTTAATTAACCCAATTGTTAAAAACAGAAGTTACCCTTGACAAATGAGCTCAGTATAAGACATGGTCTATTTGTTGCAGGCTTATAATAATAATTACTAATAATGCACAAATGAGATTAAAACAGACAACTCTTAGAACTTTAATTACCATTAAGTTAGTAGGTTCAGTGAGGAAGACAAATTTAGAAAACTATTTTAAAAGTCCTTAAAGAAGTTTCATATGGTCTTCTGAGAGGAGCCAGACCACATTCCTTACCTGAAAATTGAACATGTCAAAACACAATGTTCTTAGAATTATTCAGATCATCATAGGAAGAGTTTCCTAGTAATTGTCTGAATGTGTATTCACTTGTATGTACACATACACCCATATTTGCACACAGACATCAATACATATGTGTATATTCATAAATAAATATATCTCTGTGGAGAACCATTATTAATATTCTAATTGCATTTATTTTTTTCCCTAAGGTTAACTGATATTGCATATAATCTGTAGATTTCTCTTTACTCATAAATCTGTTGCACTGGAATAGAGGTAATTATTTTACTCAATCATCAAAAGCAGTGTCTGTCCAACATTATGAACGTGTCTTCTCTCTGATGTTTGTTCAAAATGGGTGAAGTTAAAATTTTCTTACCATCCAAGCTGTGACAAAGTCCCCCATCCAGGTCCCTACTGCAGCTAATTTCATGAAACTTTCATTTCGGATGCCCATATAGTGTGTAATGATATATGCTCTGTGGAAACAAACACACAAGACATTGTCCGGACTCAGAGAGCCATATAGTCAAAGTCTTCTGCTTCAGCAACACACAAAAGGACGTTCCCCCTCTCAACAAGCTTTCCTGACTTTGTGTCTTCATATGTGCTTACAAATCTGAAAGGCTAAGAAGAACTCTGAGGGTGTCTGAGTCAGTTCCAATTAGATTTGAAGACTGGATGTGGCTATACCAATTACCATGTGTGTTTCACTTTTGAGCCGTAAGACTGACAACAGCTTTTAGAAAATCAAACAGAAATACTCAGCAAAGGCTTCATTTCATGCTCACTCAAGGATAAGCAGAGTGGAAACATTCCTGAATTAGAGTAACTTGAAAGGGAAGAAAAGAGCTAACATCCCTTCAGTTCTGTCAAGTAAGAACTATTGAAAAAGTATTGGGACCAGACTTTGGATATATCATACTTGAATCATGTTCAGAATTGTGTCAAGATTTGAGAGAAATTTCCCACAATGAAGCGATGCAAAATTTGATTCAAATATATATGTTTAAATTATTACTTAAGTAAAAATAACCAGAGGATTTAATCTTATCACTTTCTTTATGCATAGCTAATTCTTGTTTTCTTGCTATAATGCAAATGCATATTCTTCACAGCTCAGGGTTTTAGAACTTCAATTGAGGGAGATACAGCTGACTATTAAATACCAGTAATAAGATTATGCTTATTGTTTACTAAGCAATTGCATTCCCAGTTTCTCATCTGATATTCAAGAAAAACTTAAGTATTATTTTTTCCACTTTGCAATTTCTCTGAGAAAACTGGTCCTCAGAGAGGTCACCTAAATTGTCCAACAACACACAACCAACAAATGGTAGTTAGAAATCAAATTCTCCCTCTCTTAATTTTCATTTTAAGTTTTCACTCATATATTTTTTACTTTAAATTTTGTTCCCTTTCTTAAATATGATCATGCTTATAACATTCAGAATATTAGCTAAACTTGCTTCTTTTAGATTAACTTCAAAAAAATATAGAGAAGGATATTTTCGCATTTACCTGTTAAAACCATGAAAAGGCATATTTATTAAGTCACGGAGAGGTAAACCACCTCTAAAGCAGTTTTCATCTGGAGTTACTGCAGGTCGTTTTGTTATCCACAAAATAATTTCTACTTAACAACAAAATCAAACTTATGAACTCTTAAGCAACTCTTTCTCCACATGCTAAATTCATTCACCTACTTGGGAGGATCTCTGCAAATGCCTCAAGATCTCACTCCAAAATTCTGGATCTCCAATACCATGGGTTTCCAAAATAGCAAAAAAATTTATAAGTACCATGTATTGCATGCTTACAGTGGGTCAGAAATTATAATTAGCACTTTAAATACAGTATCCTCATCTACTCTAACATAAACACAATGAAATACATTCTTCTTCTTTCATATATGGAATTGAGGCTTCAGAGAGTTCAAGCAACTTCCTCAAAATCAAGCACCTAGTAGATAGACAGGATTTCATTATAAATTCAATTGTTCTCAAACCCAAGCAATTAACCACCATGCTATACCTTTTTCCTATAAATGCTAGTGAAGATATAAAAAAAAATAAAAACAATGTCTACTTTCTCACCTGTATTTTAGTAAACAACAAACCCCAAGACCTATTTCCTTTGAGGATAATTCATAAAAAGTCAACAGTAGCATCCAGAAGCTGCAACTCCTCAGAGCTACCCCCAAGATTTGTACTCTCACTCACATCAACGCTTACCAATCAAACTTTCAAGCAGCAGCCTACTTGAAAGTTCCCAGATTAACTTGATAGATAGTTTGTGTTACTCAGTTCAATACTACTATCACTGAACAACTCTTGGGCAACGAATTCAGGGAGTTACCTGTGGTAATTGTCCAGCTCTTTCAATGATACCTATTTGGGAGAACTTGCTCAATAACACAGTCCTACTTGCCCATTTCCCCAATTAAATCTAGAATATAGTGGGTTAGTAAGGAAATTTCTGGTACATTCTGTATGGTTGAATATACATGTATAAGAGAAGGTATCATTCTTTTATTCCAGTATCTAAAAATAGAGGTGGGATGGATAAACTTGCAACAGACTGAGAATCCAGCCAGGAGCAACTAAAAAGCTATATAAAATACAAAAATGACAAAAACAAAAACAAAAAAAACCCTCTTTTTAAAGGCATCAGAAAACTGATGAAGCAATGAGGACTTCAGAGGCCAAGATACCAGACAGAAGAGAATTGTAGAAAGGTTAGCTGCTTTTTCTCTGGGGACATATGCTGATTCTGCAGATAAGGCAAGAGGGGAGAATCCGGGCTTTCTCTGGACAGAGAGCAATGTCAGGTGACAGGAGAGACAACATTAGAGACTTAAGAAGCCAAGATCCTATTGCAAAAGGAGGGGCCTAGAATTGAGCAAGACACTGCTGACTTTCCCATCTAGACATATGCCAAATTCTGAAGTTGTGCAGGAGGGAGGCTAAAAGACTAAGCAGAGAGTCTCTGAAAAGCAGAGTGAAGGTTTGGCAGCTTCAGCTATTCTAAGAAGACTAGTATAGTTCAGAAACTGCCAATGGGTGCAGCCCAAGAGGATACATGGGACTACCGAAGGCTGTACCTTAGGAGTAGAGCAAACCAGAGATGAACGGAGCCTTGACAAAACTGTCAATCAGCCTTTACCCAGTCCATTCCATGACTAGATTAAGATGATCAGCTTTCACTCTGCATATCAGAAGAAAGGGTGAACCTTTTTTGGAAGAATACAATAACAGTGTATCCTCTATGTTTTTTAATATATAACATCTGCCATTCATTAAAAACTTACTAGCATATTAAGAGACTGGGCTATGTCATTAAAAGCCAAGAGAAAACACAAAATTTAAAACTAGAGAATAATCTTCATAAGGGCACTCACTGTTGAATCCCTGGTACCTAGAACATGGCCTGCATATAATAAGTGGTCAATAAGCATTTGTTTAATTTATGAATGAATGAAGTGACACAAATTATTCATATCCATTTCCATATGTATGTCAAACCCTAGAAACATCAGTAAAATGAGATTGAATCACTGAGAACTTTGTCACGAGAAAGATAATAAAATTGTTTCTTAATTGCTTTGTGTGTTCACATTGTTTCTCCAACCAGATCTTTATCTCCCTGACTGCAGAACAACTGTCCTTTATTCACCTAGAATTATATCTCAGTACAAAATAAGGAAGTCCCCTCCCTTGTGGCTGTGGACATATGGTGTGTACTAGATGTTATGATAACAATGCAGATGAGATAGCATAGATAATTTATTAAATAATTAATATATTTTAAATGGGTTTGTCAAGTGAAGAATGATATATAAAGGTTAGTAGTCATTGTTATTTTTGCTGCTTTGGATCAATGGGAGGCAGAATTACAAATACCCAGACCTGCCAATAAAAATTCTCATCTACTAGTTCATCGATTTGCATATCCATTCACATTTAACAATGTTTCATGCTCATATTGTAAAGGACAGAGTATGCATATATTCCAATCAGCAATTTCAACCACATTGAATATCACATTGGACTCTAAAAGTGTAAAACAGTGGTGCTTCATACCTAAAGGTTTGGGGGAGTGATTTAGAATTCAATTTTATTTTCTAGGCAGCACCATTCAAGTTTTAGCTTTGTTTGATGTTTTAGCTGATTTTTTTCAACTATTCATAGATCATCTGTTTCTTTTGTTTTGTGCTTCAGTTTTTTATTTCCCCTGTGCATAGATCTAGAAAATCTTGTATTTCTACCAGTCTTTAAGGTAAATATAGATCATTGATACTATTGCTCTGCCTTTAACAATCCTAAATGAATGACTTTTCAGACTATAACTTCAGTTTTTATTTCTTCTTGATATTTCAAATTTACTGTTAAGTCGATAGCAAATGTGTAGAAACGTCAACATATAAGAACTGGAAAAGGTTCGTAATTATCACAATAACCTGAAAACATGAGCTACCAAGACTATTATATTATACCTGGTGAGATCTAGCCATAACCAAATAGCCATAACCAAAACAGACTCTAACATGGGCTACATAGTCAATGAAACTATAATACAATGAATCAGTCTTCAGGTGAGTGTCTTGGTCACTACCAACGAAAGTTCCAGTTCACTTTCGTCTATTACGCGTACTTAATTGGATGCAGCCAAAGCCAGGTGATTTAGGGGTATAGTCCCTCCAAAAGTTGAAACAGGAGGCAGTAAACATAGATCGCCAAGCCAATATGGTGTCATGCTTCACTGAAGATCCATCTGTGGCCAGCTGGTTTCATAATGTCACAGCTGTCTCTCCCAGTCATGAATGGCAACGTAAACAAGATTGGGGGTTTCATACTCAAGTAAATCATGGATAAGGAGCTGACTTACCTGAGTACCAGCATGCATTAAACTAAAGTGAGAAATCTCAGTATTAGGGCATTGGGGTGAAAAATTGTCACTAAAAAAGGCCAGGAATTACACCTACATTCACTTTATTAATCTTTACTCAATCTCTCTGTATCTATAATGAAATGATTAACAGTTTTTAATCCACTCCCTTAGTTAACTATTACCAAATAGTCACATTTACTGATTTTGCTCAAAATTCCTAGTTCTTGACAACTGAAAGACTCTGCTGAAGCTGAATACATGAAGCTATGAATGGGACAGGATCCATTTGAGTGTCAAAAATGCTTCAGACAATTGTTCAAACTAGCTTGGAATGATTAAAATTGCATTCTGTTAGCAGACTAAATATTAAGGTGTCAATTCTACCCGAAGTGATTTACAGATTCAATGCAATCTTAATCTTAATCAAATCAGCTGCCTGCTTTGCAGAAATGGAAAGCCAATCATCAAATTTATATGGAAGGGTAAAAGGCCCCAAATAACCAATTCTATCTTGAAAAAGAATGAAATTGGAGGACTCACACTTCCTGATCTTAAAACTTATTACAAAGCCATAGTAATCAGAACAGCATGTTATTGGCATAAGGACAGACATATAGATCCATGGAATCGAACTGAGAGTTTAGAAATCAACCCTCACATTTACAGCCAACTGATTTTTGGCAAAAGAATAGGGGAAAGAATAGTCTCTTCAACAAATGGTGCTGGGAAAACTGGATGTCCACATGCAAAAGAATGAAGGTGGACCCCAACCCATACTACATATAAAAAAATCAACTTACAGTGTATCATGGACCTAAATATAAGAATCAGGACTATAAAACTTCTAGAAGAAAATGTAAGGAAGCATCTTTAGGAGCTTGTTTTAGGCAACAGTTTCTTAGACTCTTCATAAAGCACAAGCAGCAAAAGAAAACAATAGATGAATGGAACCTCATCAAAATTAAAACCTTTTGAGCATTAAAGGACTTTATCATGAAAGCCAAAAAAAAAAAAAAAAAAGACAACCTACTCAATGGGAGAAAATATTTGGTAACCACATATCCAATAAGAGTTTAATATCTAGAATATAAAAAGAAATCCTACAACTTAACAATAAAAAGACAAACAACCCATTTTTTTAAATGGACAAAAGACTTGAATAAACATTTCTCCAAAGCAGAAACCAAAAATGATAGGAAAATATACTCAACAACACTACCTATTAGGAAAATGCAAATCTAAACCACCATAAAATACCATTTCACAGAGAACCTAAGATGGCGGCTAGGTGAGACAGGGCAAAAAAACACTCTGTGAAAAATGCTAGATAAAAACCAGAAAGTGACCAGAATACCAGTTCCAGCGATGCACCAGCTGGACAAGGTCTGCTAAAACCACAGGGACCATGCACTTGGTGAAACCAGGAGTCTGCATTCTGAAACGAGTGAGTAAGCTGGCTGAAAGTCCTGTGGCCGTGCTGCAGTGTGGGGAAACTGAGGGTTGGCGTTTGGAGATGGACTAGTTCTTTTTGAAAAAAAAAAAAAAAACCCTGGAGTGGCTGCAGTTACCACAGTGAGAACCACACAGTGAAGCACAGCAGGAGTGGGCTGTGCTAACCTCTCGGTGTCTGGCATGGAGGATAGACCACTGCTGATTCCCTCAGGCCAGGGGGGCAGAGGGAAAGCCAAAAGGAGAAAGAAACCGCACTGCTTGCAGCCGGCTCCACGGCAGGCTGGAGATACTCCTGCCGGGGGCTGTACCCACAGCCCAGAGCAGTGTCAGGAAACCTAGTGTGATGGAGAGTGTATCCCATGGCACCACACACACGCCACAATATTGGCTGTGGACAGTGGCCTTGGGTGCATACACAGCTAGTTGTCCCAGAGCTGGGAAGGCAGAGCTGTGCAAAAAGTGGGGGGGGGGGGGGTTGAGATGCCTCATTCAGCCATCTTTGCATCAGGCTGGGAGCGCCCCTGCACAGCCTGGTGACCCGGGGCTTCCGTTGAGGGATGGCATGCACTTGTGACGTAGCACAGCCTTCCCTCAGCAGAGGTCCTGGAAGATCACAGCTGAGAAGGGAGGACTGCTTGGAAAACCCAGGGACACTACATCAATACCGGCGACTTGTGGGTCAGAGGCAGAGAAAATCTGGGGCAAAACTGAAATGAAGGCTTAAACTCTTGCAACAGCCCTGAATCTCCGGGAAAACCTGGGAGGTTTGAATGTTAAAGCTGCCCTGCCTCCCTGACCACCCAGACACATGCCCCACATTTAGGGTGGACAGCACCAACACACCCAAACTGAGTTCATCAATTGAACCCCACAAGAATCATTTCCCCACACACCACAAAGACAAAGTTGAGGAGAACTGACTTGAGGGGAATAGGTGACTTGCAGATGCCATCTGCTGGTTAGTTAGAGAAAGTGTATGCCACCAAGTTGTAGCTCTGAAAAATTAGACTGGCATTTTTTACAACTTGAAAGAACCCTACCAAGCAAAGCAAATGCCAAGAAGCCAAAAACAACAGAAAATCTTAAAGCATATGATAAAACCAGACAATATGGAGAACCCAAGCCCAAACACCCAAATCGAAATATCAGAAGAGACACAGTACTTGGCACAATTAATCAAAGGACTACAATCAAAGAATGAGAGAATGGCACAGAATATAAAGGACATGAAGAACATGACACAGGATATAAAGGACATGAAGACACTAGAAGAGCATAAAGAAGAAATTGCAAGATTAAATAAAAAAATAGAAGACCTTATGGAAATGAAAGAAACTGTTGGCCAAATTAAAAAGACTCTGGATACTCATAATACAAGATTAGAGGAAGCTGAACAATGACTCAGTGTCCTAGAGGACCACAGAACATAAAATGAAAGAACAAAAGAAAGAATGGAGAAAAAAATAAAAAAAAATTGAAATGGATCTCAAGGATACAATAGATAAATTAAAACGTCCAAATTTAAGACTCACTGGCATCCCAGAAGGGGAAGAGAAGGGTAAAGGTCTAGAAAGAGTATTCAAAGAAATTGCTGGGGAAAACTTCCCAAACCTTATACACAATATAAATACACAAAGCATAAATGCCCAGCAAACTCCAAATAGAATAAATCCAAATAAAACCACTCCAAGACATATTCTGATCAGACTGTCAAATACTGAAGAGAAGGAGCAAGTTCTGAAAGCAGCAAGAGAAAAGCAATTCACCACATACACAGGAAACAACATAAGACTAAGTAGTGACTACTCAGCGGCCACCATGGAGGCAAGAAGGCAGTGGCATGAAATATTTAAAATTCTGAGAGAGAAAAATTTCCAACCAAGAATACTTTATCCAGCAAAACTCTCCTTCAAATTTGAGGGAGAGCTTAAATTTTTCACAGACAAACAAATGCTGAGAGATTTTGCCAATAAAAGACCTACCCTACTTCAGATACTAAAGGGAGCCCTACCAACAGAGAAACAAAGAAAGGAGAGAGAGATATATAGAGAATTTTATCAGACATATATAGAACCTTACATCCCAAATCACCAGTACACACATTTTTCTCTAGTGATCATGGATCTTTCTCCAGAATTGACCATATGCTGGGACATAAAACAAGCCTCAATAAATTAAAAAAAAATGAATATATTCAAAGCACATTCTCTGGCCACAATGGAATATAAATAGCAGTCAATAATGTTTGATTCGTAACTTCACTATTTACTTCCTACATGATATAAAATACACAAACTCTAATGACAAATCAGTGTTTTGGGACTCAATGTAAAATATGTAATTTTTGACAAGAACTATTTAAAGGTGGGGGAATGGAGGAGTATAGGAACATAGTTTACATGTGCTATTGAAGTTAAGTTGGTATCAAAGAAAAACAAGATTGTTATGGATTTAAGAGGTTAATTTTAAGCCCCACAGTAAACACAAAGAAATTATCAGAGAATATGACCATAGAGATGAAAAGTTGAGTATGGGTTACAAGAAGTGGGGGAAGGGGCAATGGGGAGTTAAGAAATGAGTGTAGGGTTGCTGTTTGAGGTGAAGGGAAATTTCTAGTAATGGATGGTGGGAAGGTGATAGCACTACAACATTCTAAATGTGATTAATCCCAGTAATGGAATGCTAAGGAGGGGGTGGAATGGGAAGATTTAGGTTGCATATATGTTTCCACAACTGAAAAAAAAAAAAAGACAGTCTAAATAGATGACAATTGAATGCCAAGGATGATCCTGGATGGGATCTAGGATGGATGATAGGAGGCTCAAAGGGACACAGTTGGGACATAAGGGGAAAAAAAAGGAAATATAGAATGTAAGCTTTGTATCAATGTTGAATTTCTTGAACTTCTTAGCTGCGCTTAATGGGATTGCATAAAAGAATGTTCTTGTTCATGGGAACTGTATACGTGAATTATAGTGTTTGTTCAAGGATGTGTGCAGCTTGCTCTCATATGTTCAGAAGACAGAGCAATAGATGATGGATATAATTACATAGAACTTTGACTAGGAAGTGAGACCTGGTAGGTTTGTATAGGTTAATGTGAAATAGTGACACATCCCAGAGTAATTTGGGCAGACAATAAAAAATATATTTACAGCCTCCCCCTCCCCAGCCCCGAGGATCTGGCGGAAGGTGTGGATGTGTTGGACATCCTCACCTGGACTGGTGTTGATCTTGTCACAAACATTGGGACTGGCGGTTTGATGTGCTGAGCCCTCGAGCATGGGACTTGCCCTTATGAAGCTCATTACCACAAAGGAGAGTCTGAACTTGTATGTAATGGTGCCTAAGAGTCTCCCCCTGAGTACCTCTTTGTTGCTCAGATGTGGCCCTCTCTCTCTCTAACTGAGCCATCTCGACAGGTGAACTTGCTGCCCTCCCCCCTACATGGGACCCGACTCCCAGGGGTGTAAATCTCCCTGGCAACGCAGAGTATGACTCCCAGGGATGAATGTGGACCCGGCATCGTGGGACTGAGAGTATCTTCTTGACCAAAAGGAGAATGCAAAATGAGACAAAATGGTTTCAGTGGCTGAGAGATTCCAAATGGAGTCGAGAGGTCACTCTGGTGGACATTCTTATGCACTATATAGATAACACCTCTTAGGCTTTAATGTATTGGAATAGCTAGAAGTAAATACCTGAAGCTACCAAACTCCAACCCAGCAGTCTGGACTCCTGAAGACAATTATATAATAATGTAGATTACAAGGGGTGACAGTGTGATTGTGAAGACCTTGTGGATCACACCCCCTTTATCTAGTGTATGGATGAGTGGAGGAATGGGGATAAAAACTAAAGGACAAATGGGGTGGGAAGGGGGGATGATTTGGGTGTTTTTTTTCACTTTTATTTTTTATTCTTGTTCTGGTTCTTTCTGATGTAAGGAAAATGTTCAGAGAAAGATTGTGGTGATGAACGCATAACTATGTTATCATACTGTGGACAGTGGATTGTATATCATGGATGATTGTATTAATAAAAGCAAGACTTAATCAAGAAAAAAAAATAGATGATGGATGATAGGGAGGGAGGGAGGGAGGGAAAGAAATAGCAGGTGTGACAGCATGTTAAAGTTGGTGGATCGGGGTATTGGGGGAGGGTGGTCAGGGTATGCTGGGGTTCTGTGTTTGGGGTTTGTATTGTTTTTGCAACTGTTCCTGTAAGTATGAATTTATTTCAAAATAAAATTAAAAAAAAAACAAAACATTTCATGGTTTATTCCCCAAATAATACATGTAAATGTGGATGCAGACATTCATTTTCATTGAAAATATTTTATTTAGTAAAAAAAATAAATAAATAAAAATAAAATAAAATACCATTTCACACCCACTAGAATGGCTACTATATATAAAAATTTTTAAACTAGAAAATAACAAAAATGGAACCCTCCTCATTCATTGTTGGTGGGAATGTAAAATGGTGCCACCACTGTGGAAGACAAGTTGGCAATTCCACAGAAATTCTCAGTGAATGGGCTGAGGCAAGAGTTGATGTGTGATGGATGTGTTCACAGTCAGGGTGGGTGTGACCTGTTAAAACTCTACAATATCTTGCACTTGTTTTATTTATAGAGATTAGAGGGATTGAATGGCTAGAATTGAGAAATTGGGTTGGTATTTGCTCAGTAAGCATTGTTAGGTCTGGATAAAATTTTTTTATTAATCATTATAATCAATATAATCAATCATTAAAGTACATTGGGGAAAGTATTTAACCTAGATATACATGAAAAATATTATGGCAGCACCAGGAAAGGATGACATTTGGGAGCAGCAGCAGGAGACTTCTCAGCAGACTCACTGAGTTAAAAATCTCAGGCCAGAAGAAATGGGGTGGCATTCTGGACAAAGACAGCATTGTAGGCAGAGATAAAAAGGTGTGTTATCTCCCACCATACTGAGTTCACCAAGGGTGGGGAACATATTTCATTTGCCCTGGTAGGTGAAACTTTTTGCCAGTGCATAGTATGTTTTAGGACTGCAACAAATATTTAAATTAATTGAGTAGTCAATCAATTAAAGTAAGAAGATTACTTAAATTATCTCACACCAAGGCCAAACCAAGAAGATGATAAAAGAATAAAAGGTAAAAACAAGGATTTGCAGTATAAGAAATTAAAAGAAAACATCAGAGATAAGTGTAGACCACGTAATTATGATGTCCTAACAAACAGAATATCCTTGTATCATTTTTAATACCTCTTCTACAATAAAAAGCTAGAGGCCAAAATACAATCCAATCAAAATGAAGAAACATCCTCGGCTTTCTGCCATGCAAGTTTATTTACTTTGAATATAACTGAGTTGACTAATAATGAAAAATGTAAAACACGATAGACTCTTTCTGTGGTCTTCACTGAATCTTATTCCCGTTTGCAAAAGAATCCTTTTTAATGAGACTAGCTATCAATACATAATGTAGTGCATCAATTTGCTGACATAAACAATACAAGACCCATATAGCAAAATACATTTATTTTATCCATGTGAATAAAGAAAGAAAATTTAATTCCCTGTCCTTCATATGGACACTTCCAAAGTACATGTTTTTTCATTCCTTTAAAGTTAAACTTTAGAAGTTTACACAGTTAAAAAAAATAATAGAGCCTCAATACTAATCTTAAAGTTATAGGATTTTTGTGGTTATACCCCAGTTTCTTTCTTAATTCAAGTTTTTTTCTCAGTTTCACAAATACTCCAGTCATATGCAATATGATTCGATGCCAAAACAGCCTTGTCTTCTACTGCTAATGAATAAAACAAACACAACCAAGACATTTCATGTGTCTTTACTAAAGTCACTGCAAAATAACAGACAGGACAAAGTTTTAAATTCCTTAGCTTTTTACTAAGAGAAACCCAATAAACCTCCAAATGAATCAACAGAGTCATAAATTACCTAAAAGAAATTCCATTCTCTAATCAAATTTTAATGTTAAATAACATTCAATGTGTTTACAACTCTGCAGATAAAGTGTATACAATGAACTGCTCTCAATTTGTGTTATCGTAAAAGTGAAATGCAAGCTTAGCCAGAAAGACATTAATTAATTTACCCTACATTAACTTATTAATACCTATATAATGATGCTTCCTTCTAAAATAATTAGAAAGGCATAAAAACTTATAGATTCTGATATAATTCTGATGCTGCTCAATGTAGGACAAAAAGCAACTCTGATTTGTTGGATGTGTGTCAGTGAGGGTAAGTATTCATGACTGGCAGTCAGAAGATCAAAACAGATAAAAACAGAAAGAAAACATTGAGACCCAAGTACAATAATTAACTTTTTCCAGAAACTATAATTTGTTAATGGAGTATAATAAAATGAAGTAACCTCAAAAATAAAACTGCCTTTCTACTCCCTATAAATTTTTCACATCCAAAGCACTTCTGAAAATTATTCTTTTTCTTCTATACTCCTTCCCTTCCTTGTCCTCCTTGTCCTCCTCTTCCTTCTCCATCTTCATTTAGATTGAACTCAACCACCTCCTATTCTCTTTTCCAGGACTACTCAATATTGTTTCCCAATTCTGCATTCCATCTTTCACTTTAAATTTTTTTTTATAACTATCAGATACTCAGAACCTCTAAATCTCCTCTTGGAAAGCTTGTAGTATTAGTCATTTATGCATTAGTGTGATTATGTTACTTCTGTCAGGAGGCAATCTGAATTTTAAATCCTCTCTCAAATTGCTGAAGAAATTTTAGTCTCCAGTGATGTGGGGAAGGGGAAGACAGCCATTTTTTTTCAACCAGGAACCCTTCCTGCAGCATGTAAATTTATATGAAACTAAGTGTCCACCTTATTTTATATTTATTTATTCATCAAACAAATATTTACTGATCTCTCACTATATCCTAGACCATGGGCCAGGTACCTGTAATCTCCTACGTTTCCAAGGAAAAGGAAACAGCACCGCAGATATATTGGTCACTTTCTGCATTAATATCCAGCATCTCTTATCTAGTAATTCCCTCCTCCTGCCCCATCTCCCCCCAATCCACAGAGTCCCAAGGACAAGCTCATGAAGACCATAAGTCTAAAGATACCTAATCCTGATGCTACCCTATGATTTCCTTTTCTGATAATTTAGAACCAAGAATCAAAGACAGAAAGAAGGAAATCTCTTTCCAGAAGCATTGATGAGAAAGAACCAGGGGTTATTGGTGACCATAATCTATGCAAAGTGAACAATGGGGAACAAATTCTGCAGCAAGAGAGAAGGAAAGATGGGGAGAGGGAGGTGGAAACAGGCTGATTCATGCAAAAGAAGAGAGAACAAAGGTAGGAGAGAACATTGGTGGTGTAGGAGTCTCTAACGCCAATGCCTTCTGAGACCTGCATTCCTGCTCTTTGGGTCCATGAAACACCCCTGTCACTTCCTAATAATAACACCCTGTTTTCTTCTCAAGATAACTTGATGGAGCTTCTGTTAGTTGCAATGATGTTCGAGCCTAAAAATGTAGTTTTGAATAATTTGCACAATTTCAACAATACAAGAATCCTTTAATCCTTGTAGAAAGGAATGGCACTAAATGGCAAGAAAAGAGTCACCAGTGTGGCTGATAGACTGACATTAGTTTTTGAGTTACTCCTAGTAAGAACAAGGATAAAGTTATGTGTGCCCACTCTTTATATCACTACCCAAGGCAAGGGGGAGGCTTTTATTTAAATCTTAAGGTGCTGTTTACATATATAAATTTCGTAAGTGTGCTAAAGTTTGGAATAGCACAGCTTTCTCCAATTAAAAAAAAATGCATGTACATGTTCTAGTTACAACCAATCTGTTAGAATGCATCTCAATTTTGGGAGAAGTGGAGCCAACTATGAGAGTGAGTCAAATGAGTGACAATAAGCAAGGGAGTATCTGTGCATTGAATAGATAAAAAGGTAGCAAACGAGGCTAAATCTCTCAGCTAGTTAGTCTAATGGGAGCCTGGTTTTGAAATAAAAAGAGTACTCATGAAAAAATAAAGGCAGATAAAGTGGAGGTTGGAGAAAGTGGAGACTGCTTTCTGACAGATCAGAAATTATTATAGGTCTGTTACAAAGTGTCAAGAGAAGGTATCAAGAAGACTGGATTAAGCAAACATTACTTAGTAGCATAGAACAAGAGATGGAAAGAGGTCCTCAGGAACTTGGGAATGGGAGCCCTAGAACTGAGTTTGCCAATGATGCCAGAGTGACTTGGGGTTGCAGATACAGGACTCTGGAGCACCTCGCAGGTATAAAATGCTATTGTGATGTTAAATAGCCTACACTCTGCATTGGTCATCCCTGAATTTACCCTCCTTGCCAAGAACTCTAGAGTCCAAGCGTATCTCTTTAGCCTAACAATGCCTGATTATTATCAAATGCCTTTCAAATTAGAAATGAGATGGTTTTTATTGCTCTGTAAATTTGTTCTTCAATTTTATTAATTATATAGTTTTATTTGATTTAACAGCAAAGGATTTCATGTGCAGCTTTTGCAATGTGTATAACATTGCTGCACCACACCATTCTACAGTAAGAAAAAAGGTTCCACTCATCTTGTGAGCATTTCAGGAATAGTTCCTCCCAAATAATTCAGTGAGTTTCCTGAGAATTTTATTTGTGCTGTTAGAAATAATACTTTCAGCTGTTTTCCTCTTCTTCCACTTACCATGATGAAGTCCAATTGAAACTGAGGCTAAAAGTGGCTCCAAAGTTGCCATCTCTTCTATTGATGCCCACCAAAGTCCCTGCTACTGCTATCCACATTGTCACTCTGTGTGCCAAGGCCCAAAGGCCCTAATGACTGGGCCCAGGGCAATGAAGATAACCTTGAAGGGTCTATTGTTTTAACCAATGCTACACCCACAGATTCTGAGATCAGTAACCAAAACACCCGCACTCCTACACCACACCTGTGCCACTGCAAGCCAACTAAAATAGTGCTGCTGATGCCTGCAGAAATTATGGAGAAATGCCCCCTTTCATCTCCCGTTTGCTCTTGAATAACAGCCTCTGGTGTGAGTCCATGGGCAAGGAGTAAAATATGTCGTGCTCTATTCAGAATATCTCCTTTTTAGCATGTGCCCATTGCCCTTCACACTTTGCTTCAACTCTTTCTTAAATGTTTTATCCCAGGAGGCTCTTTGGCGTCACATGTAAACTTCATCCTAGAGGCAGGATTACAGTTAAACATGGTGGAGTGACCACTTACGTTTCCTTCTCTCCAAAATCTACTAAAATGACAGCATAGGAGTACATCAATAATTAAATAAAAACAAATCTGCAGAGCAGAAGAGATGACAGAAGATGAGAAATTTCAATAAAATTTTGCAAGGGAAATTGAGGAATGGTGTCTGACTTGGATTTTTGCTTTCTCTGTAGTATTAAGTCCTTCTGTGACGGGCATGAAGAAAGGAGCTAAACTGTGCCTCTGAACCCCAACAAGGCTCAGTATCTCCAAAGGTGAGAGAGGAAGGATGGAACTGAAAACAAGAAGATGAGTGGAAAGACTGTAAATGAGTAGCTAGACCACCAGGAACCCTCCTCAAACCAACAAACCAGGAAATTACCCCCACCTCATAGAGGAAAGACATGGGACATCTGCTATCTGGAGAAATTCAATCAGGGAATGAGACACCTTAGTGAAAACAAGGGCTTTAAATACAAAAAATTTTTATATTAAACTCTAAGTGTCCCATTATCCACAACGTTGTTTGCCTGGGTTGGAGGCATAGATTTCAGTTCAAAGAAAACTAACCAATGTCCCTCCCAAAAGACTTAACTAAAACTGAGAGTTCCCCAGTGAAATGGACAAATTCCCATCCACCACAAACCCCCATCCCCAAGTCTCATCAGTCAAGCCTGTCCATGCAGAGGCTTTCCAATCATCTTTTTTATTCCCCATTCATAAATACGAACAGACCTCAGGAATTACCTTATATTTTAGGCCAGCCTCCAAGAAAAATGAGAAACTCAGAGGAAATGACAATGCAGAGAAAAGAGAAAAAGTATGAGAGCAAAATAAGACATTTTTCAGCCCTGCAAAGTCATATTTAAATTACATGCTATCTTTTAAAAAGCATTCTAAAACCAAAGCTATATAAAGGTCAAAAGTGAAATAACGGAAAAAGATGGCATGCAAACAATAAACAAAGGAAAGCTAGCTGGTGTCACTGTGTTAATATCATTTTTTAAAGGCAAAAGGTATTATTATAGATTAAGGAGGGAACCTGATATGGCAAAAGGTTCCACTCATCAGGTGGATATAATGTGCCTCAAAATATATTAATTGAAATAAATTGACAAAGTGGTAAGAAAAAATAGACAAATTCACAAAGATAATGAAGTTATCAACATATTTCTCTCAAAAACTAATGGAACAAGCAGACAAAAATATCAGTCAGGAAATAAAGAATTTGAATAAGAGGATTAATAACCTCCACCTAATAGATACATATAGAAAACTCACCCCACAACTACAGAATACACATTCTTTTAAAACAATAGAGAACATTTAGAAATATTGGCCACAAACAAGGCCATAAAGCAAATCTTTAAAAATCTTAAATGACTCAATCTTACAAAGGTTATTTCTCTGACCATAATGTAACTTACCTATAAATCAGTAGTAATAAAAAGATAACTAGACAATCCCCAGATCTTGAAAACTAAGATATATACTTTTAAATAATATCTAATTCAAAGTGGAAATCTCAGTGAGGATAGAAAATATTTTGAACGAGATGACAATTAAAATACTGTGTGATACAACTGAGACCATGCTTACATATTTAATTTTAAATAAATATTTTAGAAAAGAAGAAATGCTAAAATTTAATGAATTCAGAATCTAAAATTAATGAATTAAGAAAGAAATAGCAAGGTTAAGTCAAAGAAAGAAATAATAAAATTTAAAAAGCATGAAAAAAGTTGGTTCTGTGAAAAGATTTATAGAATTTATAATCCCCTAGCAAGACTGATCAAAGATAAAGAGAGAAGGCACAGATAACCAATGTCAGGAAGGAAAAGGGGGCATCGCTATATAGATCCTGTAAAAATTAAGCGGGTAACAAGAGTGCATTTTAAGAAACTGCACATCAGTAAAAATGAAAAAAAAGATGAAATCAGCAAATTTCTAGAAAAACATTTACAAAGTACCAAAATTTACATAGGAATAAAGAAAAAATCTGAAGAGACTTATAACTATTCACAAAATGATTCTATAATTAGAAACTTTCCCACAAGAAAACACCAGGCACAGATGTGCACATGAGCACCAAGAGAATGTGCTGGGATGTTTATAGCAGCATCATTTATAATAGCCCCAAACTGGAAGCAACCCAAATGTCTATCAACAGAAAAATGGATGAATATATTATGGTATAGTCATTCACTGGAGACTACAAAACCTGGACGAATCTCAGAAACTGTTATACTAAAGAAGCCAGACCGAAAAAAAAGAACATATCGCATGGCTATGTGTATACAAAATTCAGAAACAAGTGAAACCAAACTATAGTGATGTTCTAGTTTGCCAATGCTGCCAGAATGCAAAACACCAGAAATGGATTGGCTTTTATAAAAGGGGGTTTATTTGGTTACACAGTTAAAGTCTTAAGGCCATAAAGTATCCAAGGTAATGCATCAACAACAGGGTACCTTCACTGCAGGATGGCCAGTGGTGTCCAGAAAACCTCTGTTAGCTGGGAAGGCTTGTGGCTGGCATCTGCTCTGGAGTTCTGGTTTCAAAATGGCTTTCTCTCAGGACATTCCTCTCTAGGCTTCAGTTTCTCTCCAAAACATCACTTTCAGTTGCTCTTGGGGCATTTTTCCTCTCTTAGCTTCTCCGGAGCAAAGGTCTGCTTTCAAAGGCTGTCTCCAAATGTCTCTGTAAGCTGCAGCTACTTTCTCAGCTCCTGTGCATTCTTCAAGTGTCCCTCTTGGCTGTAGCAAGCTCGCTCCTTCTGTCTGAGCTTACAAAGGGCTCCAGTGAACTAAACAAGGCCCATGCTGAATGGGCGGGGCCACACCTCCATAGAAATTATCCAATGAAAGATCTCACCCACAGTGAGAGCAACACCAATACGTTTCCTGCCCACACAAGACTGCATCAAAGGTAATGGGGTTTGGGGGGACATAATACATCTAAACCAGCAGAAGTGTTTAGAGAAGTATTAAAAGTGGTCAAGTATAAAGAAATGCAAGAAAATGAAGAGCATAAAAGTAAGTTAATGGTCACTGGAGGGAAAGAGTGGTGTATTATTAGGAAAAGACACCCAAGGGCTTCTGGGGTGCTCGCAATGTCCTTTTGGTCAACATGAATGGTGATAACATGGGTAACATGGGTGTCAATTGTCAATCCATAATATTTTATAGCAATTATTTTATAATAAGCTGTATATATGTATTTATGCATTTATATATATGTTATTTCCAAATATTAAACAAATTACAAAAAATAAAGTACCTATTATTATAGGAGAGGCTCAAGAAAATGGTAGCTATTATTATCATTTCATTGGAGAAACACTGGGATAGCAAAACAACAACACAGCTTTTGGGAGAAAACTATTTTTATAATGCATTGGAGACTGCCACCAAGAGAGAGGAGAACAACCTGAAGATTCCTGAAGTGTGATCAAGCCTGTGAGTGTTGGGAGCAGTGCACTTGGTGAAATACACTGGCTGGAACAAGGGCAATGCAAAGAAATAACAAAAAGATGACATTGAAAATTAATGATATAGTGAAGGGCACTGAGAACCCACAGTGTAATCTGGCCCCTATTTTAAAGCCTATGGACAATTCACATTCAGGGTTTAGATCATCTGAGTTTCTTCCCGAGGCACTGCATTTTAGTCATGTTTCTTCTTTTCAACTAGCCACGCTTCTAGGTATCTCTTAAAGGAAAAGTGATGGTATAGCTGCATGCAAGGGCTTCCATTTTTATACATATAATGCCTGCTAAGGTCAAGATAAATCAAGTGCCCCTGGAAGGACCCATTAAAACTTCTATCTGCTTCATTTATTTCAAGGGGTGAAGTAGGAAGTCACCTCAAAGTAGATGTTCCCTAGGTCCCATGAAGAATCAATTGGGTAACTTGCCAGTAGTTCCCTGGGTTGTGGTAAGAAAGTTACTAGGGAAGGGGAACTGGAAAGTGTATAATAAGCTCCTGTGTCTCTAGCACAACTCTCTAAGAGTCTGTCACGCAGAGCTGGTCACTGGGGAGGAAAGGAGTCAAAATGCTTCTCAGGACATGATGTACAGAAGACTTGTTGAGGAGGACCTAAGGCCCAGTGGTATGGAAGAGGGGAAGAGGGTCTACAAGGTGCTGATGTGGACCCACCCACTAAGGGGCAAGGGTGGGAGAGCTGTTTTCAGCCCCTCTCTGAACCCAGCCAGGGCACCGATGTCAGGTAAACAGAGTCCATGCAGTTATGTAGGACCAAGCTTCAACAGTGGCACCACATGGCAGCAAAACACATGTGAAGAATAATGAGATGGCTCAACTTGCTCTATGGCTGGTATCTGAAAAAGGACCAACCCCAGTGACCCCATTTAGGACTAAGAAAGCCACCAAGTTTTAGGGTCAATCAGGTGGGTAAAACCTCAAAAGGGAACTTGCACTTCTTGCCAGTCATTTCTTAGAAATGTTAAAATAAGTCAGCTCAAATTTGTACTCGAGTTTGTGAAGCATTCATGCCATCAAATATATGTTGCCAGCAATTTTTGTACTATCAGCTTAAATCTGCTTTGCAGACACATAATCCTGTACAAGAACTGAAAGCATTGGCCTTTGGTAATATCTAAATGTCTGTTTACCTGGGGATTTCTCTTCAGGCATCTCAGGAGTGAGGAGCCTGGGAGCATACCCAGCCCTGAAAGAATACCCATACAAGATGCCTCCCAGTCATCTGGAACTTAACCTAAAGGCAGCTGCTTGTCCCTGAAGGAGAGGGTGAGCTATTTATTCATTCTTACAACAATATTGATTGAACACCTCCTATATGCCTGGAACTGCACTAGGTGCTAGGAATACAAAGATAAATAAGACATGATTATTACTTTCCCATCTAGCAAATGAAAAAAGTCATGCAAACAAATCAACACTGCCCTATGTGGAAAAGGCTTAAGAGAAGAGACAGAGGGGAGAGGCATCTAAGTCTCCTGGTGTGAAGGGGAGAGGCAAGGCAAAGAGAAAGATTCATGGAGGAGAGCAAACATGTGAAGTAGAAGGGCATACATGTACCAAGACAAAGTGGGCTGAAAACAATACGGCATGTTAGAAGGAGCAGCAAGGGCAGCTTGCTGCTGCTGGAATGCACAGTGCAACAAGAAGGGAGGCTCAACTACAACCCAGAACCCTTGAATCTTGAAGACAATTATATAAAAATGTAGCCTATGAGGGGTGACAACGTAATTGGGAAAGCCATACAGACCACACTCCACTTTGTCCAGTGTATGGATGGATGAGTAGAAAAATGGGGGCAAAAAAAAAAAAAAAAAAAAGGCACCCAGTGTTCTTTTTTACTTTAATTGTTCTTCTTCACTTTAATTTTTATTCTTATTATTTTTGTGTGTGTAGTAATGAAAAATTAATTTTGGTGATGAATGCACAACTATATAATGGTACTGTGAACAACTGAATGTACGCTTTGTATGACTGCATTGTATGTGAATATATCTCAACAAAATTGAATTTAAAAAAAAGAGAGAGAGAAAAGGGAGGCTCAAAGGGAGGCAGTGGCTACATCACCAAGGCTTTTCACAGCCTTAGCCAAGTGTACTTTTCAAAGCATTCATTGAAAGTGGAACATTTGAACTACAAACCCACTTCCCTATCCCAGCATCCATGTGGATATTATCTACTTTAAATATGTTTAAAATGCTTTTCACTTGGTAAGCCATACTACAATTTACATTTAAAGATACATTTGTTTTTACATTCCAACATACAACCTACATCAACATCTGATACATTAAAAAAAATTCCTAGGATCCTAATTTTAGAATTTAACACTGAAATTTTGAAACATTGCCTCCACTTGCCTTCACACACACATACACAAATGGTATTTCATCAAATAGAGATGAATCTTCTCTTCAGTAACTTTAATTGAGGAGTCAACACTGATTTAGTTAAACCTTAATATTTTATCATTCAAACTGTGGAATTCTACAGTATTTCTGAAATTTTAATTCAACTATCATGAATCCATAACTGTGCCTTAATCTATAATGAGTATCGTTTTGTTTTGTTTCAACACAAGACTTTGTAAACTTTTTTTTCTTCTGGCACCTTTTTCTTTTTTTAATTTAAATTATTATTTTTGTTGTGGTA